>NW_025547545.1:40000-52500 GCF_905237065.1 Salmo salar
AGGAGACAGGGGACAGGAGACAGGGGACAGGGGACAGGAGACAGGGAACAGGGGACAGGGGACAGGGGACAGGAGACAGGAGACAGGAGAGAGGAGAGAGGAGACAGGGGACAGGGAACAGGGGACAGGGGACAGGAGACAGGGGACAGGAGACAGGGGACAGGAGAGAGGGGACAGGGGACAGGAGACAGGGAACAGGGGACAGGGGACAGGAGACAGGGGACAGGGGACAGGGGACAGGAGACAGGAGACAGGGACAGGGGACAGGGGAGAGGAGAGAGGAGACAGGGGACAGGGGACAGGAGAGAGGGGACAGGGGACAGGAGACAGGGAACAGGGGACAGGGGACAGGAGACAGGGGACAGGGGACAGGGGACAGGAGACAGGGGACAGGGGACAGGAGACAGGAGACAGGAGAGAGGAGAGAGGAGACAGGGGACAGGGGACAGGAGACAGGGGACAGGGGACAGGGAGAGGAGGAGGAGACAGGAGACAGGGGACAGGAGACAGGGGACAGGGGACAGGGGACAGGGGACAGGAGACAGGGGACAGGAGACAGGAGACAGGGGACAGGAGACAGGAGACAGGGAACAGGGGACAGGAGACAGGGGACAGGGGACAGGGGACAGGGGACAGGGACAGAGACAGGGGACAGGGGACAGGAGACAGGAGACAGGGGACAGGAGACAGGAGACAGGAGACAGGGGACAGGAGAGAGGGACAGGGGACAGGGAGACAGGGAACAGGGGACAGGGGACAGGAGACAGGGGACAGGGGACAGGGGACAGGAGACAGGAGACAGGGGACAGGGGACAGGGGACAGGGGAGAGGAGAGAGGAGACAGGGGACAGGGGACAGGAGAGAGGGGACAGGGGACAGGAGACAGGGAACAGGGGACAGGGGACAGGAGACAGGGGACAGGGGACGGGGACAGGAGACAGGGGACAGGGGACAGGAGACAGGAGACAGGAGAGAGGAGAGAGGAGACAGGGGACAGGGGACAGGAGACAGGGGACAGGGGACAGGAGACAGGGGACAGGGGAGAGGGGAGAGGAGAGAGGAGACAGGAGACAGGGGACAGGAGACAGGGGACAGGGGACAGGGGACAGGGGACAGGAGACAGGGGACAGGAGACAGGAGACAGGGGACAGGAGACAGGGAACAGGGGACAGGAGACAGGGGACAGGGGACAGGGGACAGGGGACAGGGGACAGGAGACAGGGGACAGGGGACAGGAGACAGGAGACAGGGGACAGGAGACAGGGGACAGGGGACAGGAGACAGGAGACAGGGGACAGGAGACAGGGGACAGGGGACAGGAGACAGGAGACAGGAGACAGGAGACAGGGGACAGGGGACAGGAGACAGGGGACAGGAGACAGGGACAGGGGACAGGGGACAGGGGGGACAGGAGACAGGAGACAGGAGACAGGGGACAGGAGACAGGAGACAGGGGACAGGGGACAGGAGACAGGAGACAGGAGACAGGAGAGAGGAGACAGGGGACAGGAGACAGGGGACAGGGGACAGGAGACAGGGAACAGGGGACAGGGGACAGGGGACAGGAGACAGGGGACAGGGGACAGGGACAGGAGACAGGGGACAGGAGACAGGAGACAGGGGACAGGAGACAGGAGACAGGGGACAGGAGACAGGGGACAGGGGACAGGAGACAGGAGACAGGAGACAGGGGACAGGGGACAGGAGACAGGAGACAGGGGACAGGGGACAGGGGACAGGAGACAGGAGACAGGGGACAGGGGACAGGGACAGGGACAGGGACAGGGGACAGGAGACAGGAGACAGGGGACAGGGGACAGGGGACAGGAGACAGGAGACAGGAGACAGGGGACAGGAGACAGGGGACAGGGGACAGGAGACAGGAGACAGGAGACAGGGGACAGGAGACAGGAGACAGGGGACATTAAACAGGAGACAGGGGACAGGAGACAGGGGACAGGGGACAGGAGACAGGGGACAGGGGACAGGAGACAGGAGACAGGAGACAGGGGACAGGGGACAGGAGACAGGAGACAGGAGACAGGAGACAGGGGACAGGGGACAGGAGACAGGGGACAGGAGACAGGGGACAGGGGACAGGGGACAGGGGACAGGAGACAGGAGACAGGAGACAGGGGACAGGAGACAGGAGACAGGGGACAGGGGACAGGGGACAGGAGACAGGAGACAGGAGACAGGAGAGAGGAGACAGGGGACAGGAGACAGGAGACAGGGGACAGGGAACAGGGGACAGGGGACAGGAGACAGGGGACAGGAGACAGGGGACAGGGGACAGGGGACAGGAGACAGGGGACAGGAGACAGGAGACAGGGGACAGGAGACAGGAGACAGGGGACAGGAGACAGGGGACAGGGGACAGGAGACAGGAGACAGGAGACAGGGACAGGGGACAGGAGACAGGAGACAGGGGACAGGGGACAGGGGACAGGAGACAGGAGACAGGGGACAGGAGACAGGGGACAGGGGACAGGGGACAGGGGACAGGAGACAGGAGACAGGGGACAGGGGACAGGGGACAGGAGACAGGAGACAGGAGACAGGGGACAGGAGACAGGGGACAGGGGACAGGAGACAGGAGACAGGAGACAGGGGACAGGAGACAGGAGACAGGGGACATTAAACAGGAGACAGGGGACAGGAGACAGGGGACAGGAGACAGGGGACAGGAGACAGGGGACAGGGTTTCAGAGCGGTTCAGGCTCAAGGTGATTAGTAACCATTCTTATTACAGTATAATAACCTCCTCTATGGAGCTCTGACATATTGCTGACATTTGACGATAATTTAAATATAGCCATTCTAATTGAAGTATACTGGCCGTGTAACTCTGACATGTATGGAATAAAACCCACTGTTTTCAATATCAACTCAAACAGGCTCTGTAAAACATTTGGACCCACAAATGAACTCTGACCTCCCATCGATGGCAGAACAAATGAACTCTGACCTCCCGTCGATGGCAGAACAAATGAACTCTGACCTCCCATCGATGGCAGAACAAATGAACTCTGACCTCCCGTCGATGGCAGAACAAATGAACTCTGACCTCCCGTCGATGGCAGAACAAATGAACTCTGACCTCCCGTCGATGGCAGAACAAATGAACTCTGACCTCCCATCGATGGCAGAACAAAGGAACTCTGACCTCCCATCGATGGCAGAACAAATGAACTCTGACCTCCCATCGATGGCAGAACAAATGAACTCTGACCTCCCGTCGATGGCAGAACAAATGAACTCTGACCTCCCTTCGATGGCAGAACAAATTAACTCTGACCTCCCGTCGATGGCAGAACAAATGAACTCTGACCCCCCGTCGATGGCAGAACAAATGAACTCTGACCTCCCGTCGATGGCAGAACAAATGAACTCTGACCTCCCGTCGATGGCAGAACAAATGAACTCTGACCTCCCATCGATGGCAGAACAAATGAACTCTGACCTCCCGTCGATGGCAGAACAAATGAACTCTGACCGCCCGTCGATGGCAGAACAAATGAACTCTGACCTCCCCTCGATGGCAGAACAAATGAACTCTGACCTCCCGTCGATGGCAGAACAAATGAACTCTGACCTCCCGTCGATGGCAGAACAAATGAACTCTGACCTCCCATCGATGGCAGAACAAATGAACTCCTGACCTCCCGTCGATGGCAGAACAAATGAACTCTGACCTCCCGTCGATGGCAGAACAAATGAACTCTGACCTCCCATCGATGGCAGAACAAATGAACTCTGACCTCCCATCGATGGCAGAACAAATGAACTCTGACCTCCCGTCGATGGCAGAACAAATGAACTCTGACCTCCCATCGATGGCAGAACAAATGAACTCTGACCTCCCATCGATGGCAGAACAAATGAACTCTGACCTCCCGTCGATGGCAGAACAAATGAACTCTGACCTCCCGTCGATGGCAGAACAAATGAACTCTGACCTCCGTCGATGGCAGAACAAATGAACTCTGACCTCCCGTCGATGGCACAACAAATTAAGTCTAGAGAAGAAAAAAAAGCCAGAAATGAAAAAGGAGAAAAACACCAAATGATTTGAAAGCCATTGATGGGTTTGTAGTGTATTATGGGTAATTGACATCAATCAGGAAAATGGAGCTGTCGTGACTACCTCCTCTGTTCACTCTCTTCCCCACAGGGCTCTGGTCAAAAGTAATGTTAAGAGCATAGCGTAGGATGCAGTAGGATGCAGCCTATCAAGCTCTGAGTGGAGTTTAGAAGGCATCTCTCGCTCGCTCCACCTCTCTGCTGAGTTGTCCTTGAGATGCAATGCAGTAGACTAGGAGATGACAGGCTGGATCAATAGCACCAGGAACAAGTGGCATAATCATGGAGGATGCAGCATTGGCCTGGCTGGTTAAAGGCCTCAATTATTTATGAATAGAGAACAGTTTACTTTAAATATAATGTTGATGTGTTCAGTTATGGTTATATATTGAAGAGAGAGAGACAGAGAGAGAGAGAGAGAGAGAGAGAGAGAGAGAGAGAGAGAGAGACAGAGAGAGAGAGAGAGAGAGAGAGAGAGAGAGAGAGAGAGGAGAGAGAGAGAGAGAAAGAGAGACAGAGAGAGAGAGAGAGAGAGAGACAGAGAGACAGAAAGAGAGAGAGAGAGAGACAGAGAGAGACAGAGAGACAGAGAGACAGAAAGAGAGAGAGAGAGAGACAGAGAGAGAGAGAGAGAGAGAGAGAGAGAGAGAGAGAGAGAGAGAGACAGAGATCTAATCTAATGTAATCTACCTGGTGTGTGTAGCAGACTGGACCAATTAGAACATAGTATTAGTGGTTAAGCTGGTGCTATTCATTAACATTGACAAGCTGTCTCAGGAGACCCTCAAGACACCTGGGTCGTCACGCACAAACACCCACCAATGCTACGTGACCAGAATACTGATCAGTGATCAGAACCGGAGACAGCTCGATCCAGTGTGTGTGTGTCGGAGGTGTGTGTGTGTGAGTGTGTGTGTTAACTGGAGACACTTCACCTGGGGCAGTTAACAGGCTAGCCATGTTCACATTGTACTAACATCAGTATCTCTCCCTCTATATGTCTCTCTCTCTCTCTATGTCTCTCTCTCTATGTCTCTCTCTCTCTCTCTCTCTCTCTCTCTCTCTCTATGTCTCTATGTCTCTCTCGCTCTATGTCTCTATGTCTCTCTCTCTCTCTCTCTCTCTCTCTCGCTCTCTCTCTCTATGTCTCTCTCTATGTCTCTCTCTCTCTCTATGTCTCTCTCTCTCTATATATGTCTCTCTCTATGTCTCTCTCTCTCACTCTCTCTCTGTCTCTCTCTCTCTATGTCTCTCTCTCTCTGTCTCTCTCTCTACCTCTCTCTGTCTCTCTCTCCCTCTCTCTGTCTCTCTCTCTGTTTCTCTCTGTCTCTCCCTCTGAGGTTTTATAAAGACTAATGTCATTCATGTTGTAGTACATCGCTGACTGGTTAGTGGTTACAGAGACCTTTCTGGTGCCTCCACAATCCAGCATCCCTCCCTGGCCAAGTGGACTGACAGGACTGTATCAGCACTGTGCACCTTGCTTTAATGCCCTAGATGAGGTAATACATACAACACTCAGCTCACTGACTTTCAGGGACAATGGAGTGATGCAGAGAACCAGAGAGAGAGATGGAGGGGGAGCGATGGAGAGAACCGGAGAGAGAGATGGAGGGGGGAGAGATGGAGAGAACCGGAGAGAGAGAGATGGAGGGGGAGAGATGGAGAGAACCGGAGAGAGAGAGATGGAGGGGGAGAGATGGAGAGAACTAGAGAGAGAGATGGAGGGGGAGAGATGGAGAGAACCGGAGAGAGAGATGGAGGGGGAGAGATTGCGAGAGAGAGCGAGAAAGATGGCGCAAGTGAGAGAGAGCGAGTGAGACAGAGAGAACCGGAGAGAGAGATGGAGAGCAAGAGTGAGAGAGAGAAAGATAGAGAGCCAGAGATAGATGGAGAAAGCCAGAGAAAGAGAGAGATGGAGAGAACCGGCGAGAGCGATGGAGAATACCAGAAAGAGCGATGGAGAGAGCCAGAGAAAGAGAGAGATGGAGAGAGCCAGAGAAAGAGAGAGATGGAGAGAGCCAGAGAAAGAGAGAGATGGAGAGAGCCAGAGAAAGAGAGATGGAGAATTCCGGTGAGAGCGATGGAGAATACCGAAGAGAGCGATGGAGAGAGCCAGAGAAAGAGAGATGGAGAATTCCGGTGAGAGCGATGGAGAATACCGAAGAGAGCGATGGAGAGAGCCAGAGAAAGAGAGATGGAGAATTCCGGTGAGAGCGATGGAGAATACCGAAGAGAGCGATGGAGAGAGCCAGAGAGAGCGATGGAGAGAGCCAGAGAAAGAGAGATGGAGAACACCGGAGAGAGAGATGGAGAGAGCCAGAGAAAGAGAGATGGAGAGAGCCAGAAGAGGACTTTAGTTCCGCTCTATTTTCCTTCAGCCCAGGAAACCAGATGAGAGAAAGAAAATATCACTTCAAACCAAAACAAATCTGAGCTCAACAGAAATAAACAGATGAAAGGATCAAAGATGAAGGAGCAGAAGGAGGAGGAGAAGGAGGAGGAGGAGGTGGAGGAGGAGGAGGGAGAGGAGAGGGGGAGGGAGAGGAGGAGGAAGAGGGAGAGGAGGAGGAGGAGGAGGGAGAGGAGGAGGAGGAAGAAGGAGAGGAGGAGGAGGAAGGAGAGGAGGAGGAAGAGGAGGGAGAGAAGGAGGAGGTGGAGGAAGAAGGAGAGGAGGAGGAAGAGGAGGAGGAGGTGGAGGAGGAGGAGGGAAAGGAGAGGAGGAGGGAGAGGAGGAGGAAGAGGGAGAGGAGGAGGAAGAGGAGGAGAGGAGGAGGAGGAGGAGGGAGAGGAGGAGGAGGAAGAATGAGAGGAGGAGGAAGGAGAGGAGGAGGAAGAGGAGAGGAGGAGGAGGAGGAGGAGGAGGAGGAGGAGGAGGGAGAGGAGAGGAGGAGGGAGAGGGAGAAGAGGGAGAGAGGAGGAGGAGGAAGAAGGAGAGGAGGAGGAGGGAAGGAGAGGAGGAGGAAGAGGAGGGAGAGGAGGAGCTATGGTGGAGGAAGAAGGAGAGGAGGAGGAAGAGGAGGAGGAGGTGGAGGAGGAGGAGGGAAAGGAGAGGGAGGAGGGAGAGGAGGAGGAAGAGGGAGAGGAGGAGGAAGAGGGAGAGGAGGAGGAGGAGGAGGGAGAGGAGGAGGAGGAAGAAGGAGAGGAGGAGGAAGGAGAGGAGGAGGAAGAGGAGGGAGAGGAGGAGGAGGTGGAGGAAGAAGGAGAGGAGGAGGAAGAGGAGGAGGAGGAAGATGGAGAGGCGGAGGAAGAGGAGGAGGAAGAAGGAGAGGAGGACGAAGGAGAGGAATGGAGGAGGGGAGAGATGAAGAGGGAGGAGGAGGAAGCGCAGTAGAAGGAGGAGGTGGAGGTGGAGGGGAGTGGAGGAGGAGGAAGGAGAGGAGGAGGAGGAGGAAAAGGGGGGAGGAGGAGGAAGAGAAGGTGGAGGAGGAGTACGAAGAGGAGGAGGAGGAGGGAGAGGCAACGGAGGAGGACAAGAAGGAGGTGGAGGGAGAGGAGGAGGAGGAGGAGGGAGAGGAAGAGGAGGAGGAGGAGGAGTAGAAGGAGGAGAAGGAGGAGGAGGATGAGGAGGAAGAGGAACAAACAGGAGCAGGACTAGGAGGAGTAGGACATAGATAGAGGGGAAGAGAAAGAGGAATAGGAGGAGTAGGACATAGATAGAGGAGAAGAGAAGGATGAATAGGAGGAGTAGGACATAGAGGAGAAGAGAAAGAGGAATAGGACATAGATAGAGGAGAAGGGAAAGAGGAATAGGAGGAGTAGGACATAGATAGAGGGGAAGAGAAAGAGGAATAGGACATAGAGGAGAAGAGAAAGAGGAATAGGACATAGATAGAGGAGAAGAGAAAGAGGAATAGGACATAGATAGAGGAGAAGAGAAAGAGGAATAGGACATAGATAGAGGGGAAGAGAAAGAGGAATAGGACATAGATAGAGGAGAAGAGAAAGAGGAATAGGACATAGATAGAGGAGAAGAGAAAGAGGAATAGGACATAGATAGAGGAGAAGAGAAAGAGGAATAGGACATAGATAGAGGGGAAGAGAAAGAGGAATAGGACATAGATAGAGGAGAAGAGAAAGAGGAATAGGACATAGATAGAGGAGAAGAGAAAGAGGAATAGGACATAGATAGAGGAGAAGAGAAAGAGGAATAGGACATAGATAGAGGAGAAGAGAAAGAGGAATAGGACATAGATAGAGGAGAAGAGAAAGAGGAATAGGACATAGATAGAGGAGAAGAGAAAGAGGAATAGGACATAGATAGAGGAGAAGAGAAAGAGGAATAGGACATAGATAGAGGAGAAGAGAAAGAGGAGGAGAAAGACATTGAAGACCAGAGAAAGAAGAGAACTAGGGAAGAGGAGGATAAGGAACATTACGGGGGTTGTTGGGAGAGGTTTTGTGGTGCTTGGAGGCCTGGTGTCTCTGGGACTGGTCAGGATGGTAGGTGTTATAGTGTTGGTAGGGGAGGAAGTTGCTGTTGTTGTTGGCTGAAGAGGACTCCCAGGGAAGGGTCCGCGTGCTTCTCTGCACCTTGACTGATCACAAACAGAGAGAAGTACCACAGGGGATAAGGAGGGGGAACAAGGTGATTGGAACAAGGGTAAAACAGGGGTGAGGGGGGGGGGCAAATACATCAAGGTAAATGTGTTCAGTCCGTCAACGGTTTTCAGGAGGATATAAAATATCATTTCATTGGGACACAGGAGGCAGACATCAGGTTAAATCAAGGTGCCCAGTCGTCCTTTGACTTTTCATGGAGGCTTCTAGAAGGGATCACTAAACAATAAATGATTTTGAACAGATTCCAGATCCCAGTTCCAGTACATTGTGAACGCTGAATCAGTCTTATTGTCTGTCAGGACATCATTATTTCTAAATGAATTACAACACGTCAAAATTTTAAATAGCCCTTCATCTGCGTTGCAATGGGCATCCTATTCCTTTTGTAGTGCTTTCATTTTGACCAGGGCCCATGGTCGAAAGTAGTGCACTGCAAAGGAATATGGTGCCATTTGGGGACATAGTGAGTGATTGCTATTGGAATCCCTGTTACTGTTAAGCTTTGTTCACATTGGCTGTTTGAACTGACTCAAATCCAATTTTTTGGTGTACCCGATTCAAATCTGTTATTTTTCCACCAGTCTGAACAGCCAAAAAGCACATCTGATATTTCAAATCTGATTCCTGGCCATGCGACTTATGTCTGAACGGTCAAATCTGATTTCTTTGCCCTCAAGTGGTTTTGTAGACTGGTATTTGTCATATCTTGTTGCTTGCTAGCTGCTCTGTTGACAGTTTGACAAGACCATGTGGTAGCTAACTAGCTAGCCTGCTAATTGTTTGAAAACAAATGCGTGAACATGCTAGAAATCTACACGGCTACCTAGCTAGCTAGTTGACTGCTGTGGCTAGCTAGTTGACTGCTGTGGCTAGCTAGTTGACTGCTGTGGCTAGCTAGTTGACTGCTGTGGCTAGCTAGCTGACTGCTGTGGCTAGCTAGTTGACTGCTGTGGCTAGCTAGTTGACTGCTGTGGCTAGCTAGCTGACTGCTGTGGCTAGCTAGTTGACTGCTGTGGCTAGCTAGTTGATTGCCGTGGCTAGCTAGTTGACAGCCGTGTCTAGCTAGTTGACAGCTGTGGCTAGCTAGTTGACAGCTGTGGCTAGCTAGTTGACTGCTGTGGCTAGCTAGTTGACAGCTGTGGCTAGCTAGTTGACAGCTGTGGCTAGATAGTTGACAGCTGTGGCTAGCTAGTTGACTGCTGTGGCTAGCTAGTTGACTACTATGGCTAGCTAGTTGACAGCTGTGGCTAGCTAGTTGACAGCTGTGGCTAGCTAGTTGACTGCTGTGGCTAGCTAGTTGACAGCCGTGGCTAGCTAGTTGACTGCTGTGGCTAGCCAAAAAAGGACTCGTTTTGAAAGTTGGAGAATCTTTTCCTTTGGACTTTTAAAAGCGTTCTCACACTGAACATTCAGAGCAACTGGGAAACGTCCACGCCAGGCGCTGTTGTCACCTTAGCCTGCTACATAACTTCTGAGTGATAGGGAGCACCACCACCATCATTACTAGGATGACATGTGTGTGACCGTGTCAGCGTGCACTGCACCCGGCCTGCCACAGGAGTCGCCAGGTGTACGGTGTTTCCTCCATCACATTGGTGCAGCTGGCTTCCGGGTTAAGTGGGCATTGTGTCAAGAAGCAGTGCGGCTTGGTTGGGTTGTGTTTCGGAGGAGGACATCCCTGCCGGGCCAAACCCTCCCCTAACCCGGACGACGCTGGACCAATTGTGCGACACTCCATGGGTCTCCCGGTCGCGGCCGGCTGCGACAGAGCCTGGACTCAAACCCAGAATCTCTAGTGACACAGCTAGCACTGCCTTAGACCACTGAGACAGAGCCTGGACTCTAACCCATAATCTCTAGTGACACAGCTAGCACTGCCTTAGATCACTGCGTGATTCAGGAGCGCCCAGACGGTAGAATAACTAGTCTGATTCTCTGTAATAATGGTATGAGAATAATAATGCATTTTATTTTTGTAAAGTGGGTTCTTGCATCAAACAACACAACAACATTTCCAGTCACCACCTTGTCTGAAGGACAAGTGGATAAAACAGGTTCATGTCAAGACCTGCATGTTGTTTTTTCTAAAGTCTCATGGAATGTAGGTCTACATTGAAAACCACACATTGGCTGCATTTTCTCAATTGTTTTTACTGGCAGGCCACTCAGGTAGGACTACATTATGATCAAATAGCCACAGTAGCTTACTTGTACCGGAAGGGGTTTTCACAACATTCAAGTTTGCGCTCAGCAGACCCGAAATGTGTTCAGTGAAAATGTAGGGAACATTGATCATGAGCTTGATGAAAAGCAGTAGTTAGAATCCTGGTAGCAACAGTCCTTTAAAGGACATGAATACCCTCCAAACGCCCAGCACACTCTGTCCTTTAAAGGACATGAATACCCTCCAAACGCCCAGCACACTGTCCTTTAAAGGACATGAATACCCTCCAAACGCCGAGCACACTCTGTCCTTTAAAGGACATGAATACCCTCCAAACGCCCAGCACACTCTGTCCTTTAAAGGACATGAATACCCTCCAAACGCCACACACTCTGTCCTTTAAAGGACATGAATACCCTCCAAACGCCCAGCACACTCTGTCCTTTAAAGGACATGAATACCCTCCAAACGCCCAGCACACTCTGTCCTTTAAAGGACATGAATACCCTCCAAACGCCCAACACACTCTGTCCTTTAAAGGACATGAATACCCTCCAAACGCCCAGCACACTCTGTCCTTTAAAGGACATGAATACCCTCCAAACGCCCAGCACACTCTGTCCTTTAAAGGACATGAATACCCTCCAAACGCCCAGCACACTCTGTCCTTTAAAGGACATGAATACCCTCCAAACGCCCAGCACACTCTGTCCTTTAAAGGACATGAATACCCTCCAAACGCCCAACACACTCTGTCCTTTAAAGGACATTAATACCCTCCAAACGCCCAGCACACTCTGTCCTTTAAAGGACATGAATACCCTCCAAACGCCCAACACACTCTGTCCTTTAAAGGACATGAATACCCTCCAAACGCCCAGCACACTCTGTCCTTTAAAGGACATGAATACCCCCAAACGCCCAGCACACTCTGTCCTTTAAAGGACATGAATACCTCCAAACGCCCAGCACACTCTGTCCTTTAAAGGACATGAATACCTCCAAACGCCCAGCACACTCTGTCCTTTAAAGGACATGAATACCCTCCAAACGCCCAGCACACTCTGTCCTTTAAAGGACATGAATACCCTCCAAACGCCCAACACACTCTGTCCTTTAAAGGACATGAATACCCTCCAAACGCCCAGCACACTCTGTCCTTTAAAGGACATGAATACCCTCCAAACGCCCAACACACTCTGTCCTTTAAAGGACATTAATACCCTCCAAACGCCCAGCACACTCTGTCCTTTAAAGGACATGAATACCCTCCAAACGCCCAACACACTCTGTCCTTTAAAGGACATGAATACCCTCCAAACGCCCAGCACACTCTGTCCTTTAAAGGACATGAATACCCTCCAAACGCCCAGCACACTCTGTCCTTTAAAGGACATGAATACCTCCAAACGCCCAACACACTCTGTCCTATAAAGGACATGAATACCCTCCAAACGCCACACACTCTGTCCTTTAAAGGACATGAATACCCTCCAAACGCCCAGCACACTCTGTCCTTTAAAGGACATGAATACCCTCCAAACGCCCAGCACACTCTGTCCTTTAAAGGACATGAATACCCTCCAAACGCCCAGCACACTCTGTCCTTTAAAGGACATGAATACCCCCAAACGCCCAACACACTCTGTCCTTTAAAGGACATGAATACCCCCTCCAAACGCCCAGCACA
>NW_025547546.1:0-10000 GCF_905237065.1 Salmo salar
CGTCTGAATAAAGAAATCATTTAGAAACATGAAGTAGTTATGTGTGAGTACTATTTCAGCCAATGTTACAATGCAGGCACTGGAAGGTAGCTCATTAGGGTCACGTTGCAGAAGAAAATGTTCCATGGCTTCAATACCACCCTCATGTGGAATATTTGTGTATAACGACTCAACATCAAAAGTAACTAACAAGGTGTTCTCAGGCAGAGGATCAAGAGATTCAATGATAGAGATCATACTGCTGGTGTCCTTTACAAAGGAGGGGAGCTGTTCTGCAAGTGGTCTAATAAAAAAATCCACAAAAGTAGATAGAGGGGCCGTTACTGCATCAATGCCCGCTACAATAGGGGCCGTTACTGCATCAATGCCCGCTACAATAGGGGCCGTTACTGCATCAATGCCCGCTACAATAGGGGCCGTTACTGCATCAATGCCCGCTACAATAGGGGCCGTTACTGCATCAATGCCCGCTACAATAGGGGCCGTTACTGCATCAATGCCCGCTACAATAGGGGCCGTTACTGCATCAATGCCCGCTACAATAGGGGCCGTTACTGCATCAATGCCCGCTACAATAGGGCGCCCTGGAGGGTTTGTAACATTCTTGTTTAATTTCGGCAAAGTATAGAAAGTGGCAATTTTAGGGTGTTGAATGGCCAGAAAGTCATTCTTTTTTAGTTATCTGACCAGAATTTAAATAACCATCTAGGACAGTAAAGATAGTATTCTGAAATTGGGAAGTAGGGTCACTTCTGAGTTTCTTGTAAAAGGTGTTGTCAAGCAGTTGTCTATGACACTCATTTACATAAGCTGTCCTATCCATGAGTACAACCGACCCACCCTTATCAGCAGGACGAATAAGGACTGACGTATCGGATTGTAAATCAAGCAAAGCTTGTTTTTCATCCTTAGATAAATTATGGAAAGATTTGAAGTCCTGTTTATTCTTAAGGAGATGAGCAACATCTTTTTCAACAAGTCTGCAATACGTTTCAATAGAGTGACTGTGATTGGCTGGAGGTACAAAATAACTCTTGCTTCTAAAAGGAGTCGGAGTACGTACAGGTAAGTAACCTACTGGTTCAACGAGAGACTGGGCCAACGGAAGGGCGCAGGTGGCCGCAGGCACGCGCATCGACGAGATGCCGCACCCGACGGGGTAAGAAGAAACGACTATCAGAGGCAGAGGAGACCGTTCACACGGTCCCAGAACCCACGGGACTGAGTGTCTTTAATTTATCAAGCAAGATATTGAGCCCTGCCCATGTCTCTTTGCTTAATAAAGGGTTATCTTTTGTGCCTACAACACAGTGTAACGATTCTGATGTTAAGGTAGACATGTTTAAGTTTTTTAGAAACATCCGTTTAAGGGAATACTTTAGCTCCCCCAATCCTGACACTTCTATTGAACCAGTAGGTTACTTACCTCTACGTACTCCGACTCCTTTTAGAAGCAAGAGTTATTTTGTACCTCCAGCCAATCACAGTCACTCTATTGAAACGTATTGCAGACTTGTTGAAAAAGATGTTGCTCATCTCCTTAAGAATAAACAGGACTTCAAATCTTTCCATAATTTATCTAAGGATGAAAAACAAGCTTTGCTTGATTTACAATCCGATACGTCAGTCCTTATTCGTCCTGCTGATAAGGGTGGGTCGGTTGTACTCATGGATAGGACAGCTTATGTAAATGAGTGTCATAGACAACTGCTTGACAACACCTTTTACAAGAAACTCAGAAGTGACCCTACTTCCCAATTTCAGAATACTATCTTTACTGTCCTAGATGGTTATTTAAATTCTGGTCAGATAACTAAAAAAGAATGACTTTCTGGCCATTCAACACCCTAAAATTGCCACTTTCTATACTTTGCCGAAATTAAACAAGAATGTTACAAACCCTCCAGGGCGCCCTATTGTAGCGGGCATTGATGCAGTAACGGCCCCTATTGTAGCGGGCATTGATGCAGTAACGGCCCCTATTGTAGCGGGCATTGATGCAGTAACGGCCCCTATTGTAGCGGGCATTGATGCAGTAACGGCCCCTATTGTAGCGGGCATTGATGCAGTAACGGCCCTATTGTAGCGGGCATTGATGCAGTAACGCCCCTATTGTAGCGGGCATTGATGCAGTAACGGCCCCTATTGTAGCGGGCATTGATGCAGTAACGGCCCCTATTGTAGCGGGCATTGATGCAGTAACGGCCCCTATTGTAGCGGGCATTGATGCAGTAACGGCCCCTATTGTAGCGGGCATTGATGCAGTAACGGCCCCTCTATCTACTTTTGTGGATTTTTTTATTAGACCACTTGCAGAACAGCTCCCCTCCTTTGTAAAGGACACCAGCAGTATGATCTCTATCATTGAATCTCTTGATCCTCTGCCTGAGAACACCTTGTTAGTTACTTTTGATGTTGAGTCGTTATACACAAATATTCCACGTGAGGGCGGTATTGAAGCCATGGAACATTTTCTTCTGCAACGTGACCCTAATGAGCTACCTTCCAGTGCCTGCATTGTAACATTGGCTGAAATAGTACTCACACATAACTACTTCATGTTTCTAAATGATTTCTTTATTCAGACGAAGGGTACTGCTATGGGATCCCCCATGGCTCCTAACTATGCTAATTTGTATGTGGGTTACATGGAGAAACAATCAATTTTCAACCCTCTCAAAAATGTTTTCTTGCCTAACATCATTATTTGGAAACTGTATAATGACGATATTTTTGTTCTATGGAGGGGTGATGCAGAACTGCTCCAGGCGTTTTATGCTTTTCTTAACTCCTGTTCTGAACATTTGAGATTTACTATGCAATCTGATACACGTCAAATCAGTTTTCTTGATCTTCTGATCGTGTGTGAAGATAATGTTTTATACACTGATCTTTACAGGAAACCTACTGATCGTAACAGTTTGTTGAGGGCTGATAGTTGTCACCCACTTCCCTTGAAAAATAGTTTGCCCTACAGCCAATTCTGTCGAATCAAAATAATTTGTATTAAACAATCAGATTTCGACAGAAATATGGCTGAGACTCAGGATAAGTTCAAGGAGAGGGGGTACAACAATGATCAGATTAATATTGCCATTGAGAAAATTCAAAACAAAACGAGACATGACCTTTTTCAAGGTCAGTCTCGCAAAAAGACGCATTCTTGCGTTCTCACTACCCGCTATTCAAAGTGCTCTGAACAAATTAAAGGAATCGTTCACAAACATTGGCACATTCTGAAATATGATGATAGTCTCAGTAATGTGTTTTCTGACCTTCCCCTGGTCGTATTCTCGCGGGGCAGAAATCTCAGAGACCAATTGGTACACTCTGATTTACCACCCCAAGATATTCCTGAACAACGTCTATCTGCGCCCATACTGGATGGAAACTACAAGTGTAATGGCTGTGCTCAATGCAATGGCACTTATAAATGTAGATCCTTCAAACACCCCCAAACAGGGAAATCTATCCCAATTAAAGGTGTTATTACGTGTTCCACCAAGGCAGTTATTCATCTTATAACTTGTCCTTGTGGTAAAAATTATGTGGGTAAAACAAAGCGTGAATTAAAAGTACGTATCTCAGAGCATCGTAGCACCATTAGGTGCAAAAACTTAACTTACCCAGTTGCGGCCCACTTTTTGGAAGCAAACCATCCGATTTCGCTCTGCGTTATATTGGCATCGAACATGTCACCCTCCCGAGGAGAGGGGGTGACCTTGATCATTTATTGTTAAAACGAGAGGCTGCCTGGATCTTTAATTTAAAGACCCTTGCTCCCTTCGGTCTCAACATAGACTTTGATCTGAAGCCATTCTTGTGATAATTGTGATTTTGCCATTGTAATTGTTTGTTAGATACATTTTAGACTACAAATGCTATGATCGTATGCTATCCATTTGTTTGTCTTTTTGTATGTTCTTTGTATGCCATTTTTTTAAATATTTGAGTTAACCAATGATATTAGGCCATACTTGGCCATGATTACAAACACCTGTGTGTCTCTTGACACTATATAAATGACTCATCTCGCAGTGTTTGTGATGATACCCTGATGAAGACAGCTTCGCTGTCGAAACGTTGGTGATTACATTTTTGCATCTGAGCTCTTAGAGTGTGCGGCTTTCCTTTATTTTCTAGTGTTCTACTCCGCTAGACAGCACCTCGCCTTTAAAGGTGTGCGTTTCTTTTTTCTAGACAGGACTTGATTATGACAGAATTCCAAGCTGGGAAGCTGGGGATTTTGATTGACACTCCAAGGGACCATTAGGGTGGCCTGGTTATGGCTAGGGGGTAGGATTTAGGTGGGACGTGGTTCAGGAAGTCACTTGTGTGACTGATTTAATTATTAGCTTTTATTCTAAGATTTTATAACATGATTTTATTTGGGGATTATTTCTCTGAGCATCTGTTTAATAGATTGCAGTCAAACAGCTGCCCTGATGAAAAAAAACCTTTGATCTCGAGAGAAAGAGAAAGAGAGAAGAGAGGAGAGACAGAGTGTGTACGATGACAGTTCGTCAATGACACGACAGAGACAGAGTGAGAAAGAGAAAAGGGAAGAGCAACACTCCTCTCTCTACCTCTTTGTGCATCTTGTGGTAATAATGTGCGTGAGTTGAGACAACAACAATCAACGGAAAATATTTACCAACAAAAAACAAACAACCAAAACAGAAATGATCACCATAGCAACCTGTGGGAAAGCAAAACAACCATCACACCACAACAACGACAGTCATGCTGAGTCCTGTGTTACCTTGACAACACCAACCTCCTGTACGGGCATGCGTTCACAAGATCTTCAATGAGCAGTCATGTGACCCGGCCGTGTGTGTGTGTGTGTGTGTGTGTGTACCTCTTGGGCCTCTCATTGAGGCTGGTGCTGCGAGCACGGAAGCTGCTCTGAGTGTCCTGGGTGTCATCAAACGGCATCAGAGCATTAGAGCGCAGACCCTGGAGAGAGAGAGGAGAGCGGAGAGAGCGAGGAGAGAGAGAGAGCGAGGAGAGAGAGAGAGCGAGGAGAGAGAGAGAGAGCGAGGAGAGAGAGAGAGAGAGAGAGAGCGAGGAGAGAGAGAGAGAGAGCGAGGAGAGAGAGAGCGAGGAGAGAGAGGAGAGAGAGCGAGGAGAGAGAGAGAGCGAGGAGAGAGAGAGAGCGAGGAGAGAGAGAGCGAGGAGAGAGAGAGAGAGCGAGGAGAGAGAGAGAGAGCGAGGAGAGAGAGAGAGCGAGGAGAGTGGTTACAAGGAAAATGACTCAGGAAACAGGTAGACTATTACACACGTGTAAACACAGAGAACACACACCTACCTTGGTGATGTACTGCACAAAGTCCTTTCTGAAGGTGAGTCTGCAGCGGATAAACCACATGGAGATGACATGGTGAGCCAACGACACAATGTACTGGTTAAACCTGGAGAGAGACACAACGTCCTGGTTAAACCTGGAGAGAGAGACAACGTCCTGGTTAAACCTGGAGAGAGAGACAACGTCCTGGTTAAACGTGGAGAGACAACGTCCTGGTTAAACCTGGACAGACTCAATGTCCTGGTTAAACCTAGACAGACTCAATGTCCTGGTTAAACCTAGACAGACTCAATGTCCTGGTTAAACCTAGACAGACTCAATGTCCTGGTTAAACCTAGACAGACTCAATGTCCTGGTTAAACCTAGACAGACTCAATGTCCTGGTTAAACCTGGACAGACACAATGTACTGGTTAAACCTGGAGAGAGACAATGTACTGGTTAAACCTGGACAGAGACAATGTACTGGTTAAACCTGGAGAGAGACAATGTACTGGTTAAACCTGGAGAGAGACAATGTACTGGTTAAACCTGGACAGACACAACGTACTGGTTAAACCTGGAGAGAGACAACGAACTGGTTAAACCTGGAGAGACACAATGTACTGGTTAAACCTGGAGAGAGACAATGTACTGGTTAAACCTGGAGAGAGACAATGTACTGGTTAAACCTGGAGAGACACAATGTCCTGGTTAAACCTGGAGAGAGACAATGTACTGGTTAAACCTGGAGAGAGACAATGTACTGGTTAAACCTGGAGAGACACAATGTACTGGTTAAACCTGGAGAGACACAACGTACTGGTTAAACCTGGTAAGACACAATGTACTGGTTAAACCTGAAGAGACTCAATGTCCTGGTTAAACCTGGAGAGAGACAATGTACTGGTTAAACCTGGAGAGAGACAATGTACTGGTTAAACCTGGAGAGAGACAATGTACTGGTTAAACCTGGAGAGAGACAATGTACTGGTTAAACCTGGAGAGACACAATGTACTGGTTAAACCTGGAGAGACACAATGTACTGGTTAAACCTGGAGAGACACAACGTACTGGTTAAACCTGGTAAGACACAATGTACTGGTTAAACCTGAAGAGACTCAATGTCCTGGTTAAACCTGGAGAGAGACAATGTACTGGTTAAACCTGGAGAGAGACAATGTACTGGTTAAACCTGGAGAGAGACAATGTACTGGTTAAACCTGGAGAGAGACAATGTACTGGTTAAACCTGGAGAGAGACAATGTACTGGTTAAACCTGGAGAGAGAGAGGGAGTGGGAGGGAGTTAGAGAAGGGTAGAGAGAAGGAGGGAGGGAGAGAGAAACAGAGAGTGAGAGAGCGTGTGTGTGTGCGCGTGTACTCACTTGGAGGGGTTGGTGTAGGGCAGGGAGATGGCGAACACACTGACGTACTGCTCTGCTACGAAGTAAGCATAGAGATGTGGCAGCCGCACCAGAGCTACAACACACACACACAGTTAGCATGACATAATCTAACCTTGCCATGTGGCACCATCATCAACAGGTAAGGATGTAATAGGGTCACTGATTCTACAACTGAACAAGTTATCTTCCCTGTAAAGACACTAAAGTTTATAACATGACTGTGTGAGGTATATTAGGGGTGTTTCCCATATGTAAACATTATCTAACATGAACTAGGAAGTGAAATACAAAGAATCCTTCACACAATCATCGGCTGATCTAACTTCCTGTATATACAGATCCTGTTCTCTGATTGGCTTCCATCTATCAGGGCGTGTAAACTAGGGTGTGTTCTCACTGGACAGGAATTCCAGCATGGGCGACGCCATGGCGACGGTTGCCGAGATGTGCGTCAGCTTGACGATGAGGGCGGGGAGGAGTTTAACCATGATGTCAGGCATCTCCACGGTGCACATTGTCAGGGCAACCACACACTGCTTAGCACAGCGGTATATCAGCCCTGCCTCCAGACACTGAACCAACTCCCTCTGAGAGATGAAGGGATGGCAAGAGAGAAGAGAACAACGATGATGTTATTTATGAGCAGATATCGAGATGAAGCTCTCAAAAAAGGCACAAGTCGTTTTTACCTGCCCGAGGATTATGGTCACTTGCCCAAATGTTTTATTTTCTACTTAGGCCTACACTCACAGAATCCATTAACGGAATTGTCTTGCACTCAAACATGGGGTCATGGCATTTACCAGCCATAGTTCCCAGTGATTTAAATTCAGCAGCCACTTTTTACCAGCCATAGTTTCCAGTGATTTAAATTCAGCAGCCACTTTTTACCAGCCATAGTTTCCAGTGATTTAAATTCAGCAGCCACTTTTTACCAGCCATAGTTTCCAGTGATTTAAATTCAGCAGCCACTTTTTACCAGCCATAGTTTCCAGTGATTTAAATTCAGCAGCCACTTTTTACCAGCCATAGTTTCCAGTGATTTAAATTCAGCAGCCACTCAGACTTTTTACCAGCCTAAAAAACAGCTACATTGAATAGACCAAGAAAATGTGTCCATCACAGAAATGTGATGAACAGGCTGTGCTCACATCTCCAACCTGCTGTGATAAGAGACGTGTGGATGATCACTACACTTCTAAACCTCTACAGTAGCCTAATAGTAGACTACACTTCTAAACCTCTACAGTAGCCTAATAGTAGACTACACTTCTAAACCTCTACAGTAGCCTAATAGTAGACAAGTGGACTACACTTCTAAACCTCTACAGTAGCCTAATAGTAGACAAGTGGACTACACTTCTAAACCTCTACAGTAGCCTAATAGTAGACAAGTGGACTACACTTCTAAACCTCTACAGTAGCCTAATAGTAGACAAGTGGACTACACTTCTAAACCTCTACAGTAGCCTAATAGTAGACAAGTGGACTACACTTCTAAACCTCTACAGTAGCCTAATAGTAGACAAGTGGACTACACTTCTAAACCTCTACAGTAGCCTAATAGTAGACAAGTGGACTACACTTCTAAACCTCTACAGTAGCCTAATAGTAGACAAGTGGACTACACTTCTAAACCTCTACAGTAGCCTAATAGTAGACAAGTGGACTACACTTCTAAACCTCTACAGTAGCCTAATAGTAGACAAGTGGACTACACTTCTAAACCTCTACAGTAGCCTAATAGTAGACAAGTGGACTACACTTCTAAACCTCTACAGTAGCCTAATAGTAGACAAGTGGACTACACTTCTAAACCTCTACAGTAGCCTAATAGTAGACAAGTGGACTACACTTCTAAACCTCTACAGTAGCCTAATAGTAGACAAGTGGACTACACTTCTAAACCTCTACAGTAGCCTAATAGTAGACAAGTGGACTACACTTCTAAACCTCTACAGTAGCCTAATAGTAGACAAGTGGACTACACTTCTAAACCTCTACAGTAGCCTAATAGTAGACAAGTGTTGACTAAATGAACGACTGCTAACGACATTTATTCCCTCAATATTGGGAGTTGAGACATGCAGTTAACAGCAGGAGAGAGCTGAGATTCTTCCCTTTTAACCAAGTTAGCTGCAACTGGCAGGTGTTAATGTGTTCATGTCTGTTTGTGAACTTAAACATTTACTAAGTAGACTAATGCTTCTAATGAAAATACGCTCTTCACCTTAATCAAAACAATGTTTTCATTGCATATTTCAGTGTGTGTGTGTGTGTGTGTGTGTGTGTGTGTACCTGTCTGGCCTGTTCTAGGTAGTTGTGGTATGATGTGATAGCAGTGAGAACAGGCACTACAGCCAGCTGGACATCAGTACGACTGAAACCATCTGGAGTCTTCTTCAGACGCTCTGAGATAAGACGGTCTGTCACCTACACACACAGACAGACAGAGAGCGAGACAGACAGAGAGACAGAAAAAAAACACATGGGCACAAATCCATAGTGTCAGTGATGGACCAGAGAAAGATCAAAGTGAATAATTTGTGTGTGTCGTTACATTCCCCAGCAAGAAAACTGAAATAATGTCTCTCAAACAGAAGGGGGAACTAACACCGACAACCAAACCAGAACAGGAGGGGTTGTAAAAGACAGTCCTGGGGATGTCCACATCAGAGTTGACTAGCAACAACGACTGGAACCTACAAGACAGCCACCATCAGCACCCACTAAACCAGATCAGATCAAGGATGGTTAGTCTAGAGAATCTAAATAGAGAGCGCCAACTAAAGACGCTCCCACCTCTCATGACTACTGGAGCACTGGGACAGACACTGTTAACCTGTTAGGGCTAGGGGGCAGTATTGACACGGCCGGATAAAAAACGTACCCGATTTAATCTGGTTACTACTCCTACCCAGTAACTAGAAAATGCATATAATTGTTTGATTTGGATAGAAAACACCCTAAAGTTTCTAAAACTGTTTGAATGGTGTCTGTGAGTATAACAGAACTCATATGGCAGGCCAAAACCTGACAAGATTCTGAACAGGAAGTGGCCTGTCTGACAAGTTGTTGTTCATCTTGGCTCTTTTTATTGAAGACTGAGGATCTTTGCTGTAACGTGACACTTCCTACGGCTCCCATAGGCTCTCAGAGCCCGGGAAAAAGCTGAATGATATCGAGGCAGCCCCAGGCTGAAACACATTATCGCGTTTGGATAGTGGCTGGTCAGAGTACTCTGAGACTCAGGCTCGTGCACGAGGGCACGAGATGTTTTTATTTTCTCTCTCTTTGTACGTATAC
>NW_025547546.1:15000-42128 GCF_905237065.1 Salmo salar
GGCAGGCAGGTGTGTGTGTGGGCAGGTAGGTAGGTAGGTAGGTAGGTAGGTAGCTAGGTGTGTGTGTGTGTGTGTGTGTGTGTGTGTAGGTAGGCAGGCAGGTGTGTGGGTAGGTAGGTAGGTGTGTGGGTAGGTAGGTAGCTAGGGGTGTGTAGGTAGGTAGGTAGGTAGCTAGGTGTGTGTGGGTAGGCAGGTGTGTAGCCAGGTAGCCAGGTGTGTGTGGGTAGGTAGGTAGGTGTGTGGGTAGGTAGGTAGGTAGGTGTGTGTGGGGGTAGGTGTGTGGGTAGGCAGGTGTGTGGGTAGGAGGTGTGTGTGGCAGGTAGGTAGGTAGGTGTGTGGGTAGGCAGGTGTGTGGGCAGGTAGGTAGGCAGGTAGATAGGTAGGTAGGTGTGTGTGGGTAGGTGAGGCAGGTGGTGTGTGGCAGGTAGGTAGGTGTGTGTGGGCAGGCAGGTAGGTGTGTGTGGGCAGGTAGGTAGGTGTGTGTGGGTAGGCAGGTAGGTGTGTGTGGTAGGTAGGTAGGTGTGTGGGTAGGTAGGTAGGTGTGTGTGGGTAGGTAGGTGTGTGTGGGTAGGCAGGTAGGTGTGTGTGTGGGTAGGTAGCTAGGTGTGTGTGGGTAGGTAGGTAGGTGTGTGTGTGGGTAGGTAGCTAGGTGTGTGTGGGTAGGTAGGTAGGTGTGTGTAGGTAGCTAGGTGTGTGTGGGTAGGTAGCTAGGTGTGTGTGGGTAGGTAGGTGTGTGTGGGTAGGTAGGTAGGTGTGTGTGTGGGTAGGTAGGTAGGTAGGTGTGTGTACCATCTTCAGGCACTGTAGCAGCACATTAAAGGCAGGTGAGTAGGGCAGGCAGGCTGTACGGATGGAGGAGGAGGAGGGAGTAGTGGTGGAGGAGGGGGCAGGACTGCCAGCAGGGGGAGACACTGAGCCTGCAGGCTTCTTCTCACTCCCTCGTTTCTCTGGCTCCCTGGAAACACAGAGAGAGGGAGAGCACAGAGAGAACACAGGTTAGATAGTTCTGTGTCGAACCCCAGGAAGGCTAAAAAGGCGTTAGACAAAATGTTACAATCCAGACAGTGGTAGACAATCCAGACAGTGGTAGACAATCCAGACAGTGGTAGACATTCCACAATCCAGACAGTGGTAGACAATCCAGACAGTGGTAGACAATCCAGACAGTGGTAGACAATCCAGACAGTGGTAGACAATCCAGACAGTGGTAGACAATCCAGACAGTGGTAGACAATCCAGACAGTGGTAGACAATACAGACAGTGGTAGACAATACAGACAGTGGTAGACAATACAGACAGTGGTAGACATTCCAGACAGTGGTAGACATTCCAGACAGTGGTAGACAATCCAGACAGTGGTAGACAATCCAGACAGTGGTAGACAATCCAGACAGTGGTAGACATTCCACAATACAGACAGTGGTAGACATTCCACAATACAGACAGTGGTAGACATTCCACAATACAGACAGTGGTAGACATTCCACAATACAGACAGTGGTAGACATTCCACAATACAGACAGTGGTAGACAATCCAGACAGTGGTAGACATTCCACAATCCAGACAGTGGTAGACAATCCAGACAGTGGTAGACAATCCAGACAGTGGTAGACAATCCAGACAGTGGTAGACAATCCAGACAGTGGTAGACAATCCAGACAGTGGTAGACATTCCACAATCCAGACAGTGGTAGACAATCCAGACAGTGGTAGACAATCCAGACAGTGGTAGACAATCCAGACAGTGGTAGACATTCCACAATACAGACAGTGGTAGACATTCCAGACAGTGGTAGACATTCCACAATACAGACAGTGGTAGACAATCCAGACAGTGGTAGACAATCCAGACAGTGGTAGACATTCCACAATACAGACAGTGGTAGACATTCCACAATACAGACAGTGGTAGACAATCCAGACAGTGGTAGACATTCCACAATACAGACAGTGGTAGACAATCCACAATACAGACAGTGGTAGACATTCCACAATACAGACAGTGGTAGACATTCCCCAATCCAGACAGTGGTAGACAATCCAGACAGTGGTAGACAATCCACACTACAGACAGTGGTAGACATTCCCCAATACAGACAGTGGTAGACAATACAGACAGTGGTAGACAATCCAGACAGTGGTAGACAATCCACAATACAGACAGTGGTAGACATTCCCCAATACAGACAGTGGTAGACAATACAGACAGTGGTAGACAATCCAGACAGTGGTAGACATTCCACAATACAGACAGTGGTAGACATTCCCCAATACAGACAGTGGTAGACAATACAGACAGTGGTAGACAATCCAGACAGTGGTAGACATTCCACAATACAGACAGTGGTAGACTTTCCCCAATACAGACAGTAGTAGACAATCCAGACAGTGGTAGACAATCCAGACAGTGGTAGACATTCCACAATACAGACAGTGGTAGACAATCCAGACAGTGGTAGACAATCCAGACAGTGGTAGACAATCCAGACAGTGGTAGACAATACAGACAGTGGTAGACAATCCACAATACAGACAGTGGTAGACATTCCCCAATACAGACAGTGGTAGACAATACAGACAGTGGTAGACAATCCAGACAGTGGTAGACATTCCACAATACAGACAGTGGTAGACATTCCCCAATACAGACAGTGGTAGACAATACAGACAGTGGTAGACAATCCAGACAGTGGTAGACATTCCACAATACAGACAGTGGTAGACTTTCCCCAATACAGACAGTAGTAGACAATCCAGACAGTGGTAGACAATCCAGACAGTGGTAGACATTCCACAATACAGACAGTGGTAGACAATCCAGACAGTGGTAGACAATCCAGACAGTGGTAGACAATACAGACAGTGGTAGACATTCCCCAATACAGACAGTGGTAGACATTCCACAATACAGACAGTGGTAGACAATCCAGACAGTGGTAGACATTCCACAATACAGACAGTGGTAGACAATCCACAATACAGACAGTGGTAGACATTCCACAATACAGACAGTGGTAGACATTCCACAATACAGACAGTGGTAGACATTCCACAATACAGACAGTGGTAGACATTCCACAATACAGACAGTGGTAGACATTCCACAATACAGACAGTGGTAGACATTCCACAATACAGACAGTGGTAGACATTAAACAATACAGACGGTGGTAGACATTAAACAATACAGACGGTGGTAGACATTCCACAATACAGACAGTGGTAGACATTCCACAATACAGACAGTGGTAGACATTCCACAATACAGACAGTGGTAGACATTCCACAATACAGACAGTGGTAGACATTCCACAATACAGACAGTGGTAGACATTCCACAATACAGACAGTGGTAGACATTCCACAATACAGACAGTGGTAGACATTCCACAATACAGACAGTGGTAGACATTCCACAATACAGACAGTGGTAGACATTACAGTTAAAATGGCTGGAAAGGTAACACATTAACATTCTGTAGCAGCCATTTATCATGTTTTGCGTTCAATTCATTTCATCCCTATGATTATCTGGCGTGCCCCTGATTGGGCGGGAACTAGCGTGCCCCTGATTGGGCGGGAACTAGCGTGCCCCTGATTGGGCGGGAACTAGCGTGCCCCTGATTGGGCGGGAACTAGCGTGCCTGGACTCACCGTCAATTTCCAACCATATCGTACCTTATTGTTTGCGATAAAGACTAATGAAAAGAAGGGAAATGAATGGACTCAACAGGTTGTTGGATTCCTGTCTTGTATTGTTGGATAGATCCCCTGGTCAGGCTCCCGAGTGGCGCGGCATCTCAGTGCTAGAGGTGTCACTACAGACCCTGGTTCGATCACAACCGGCCGTGATTGGGAGTCCCATTGGGCAGCGCACAATTGTCCCAGCGTCGTCCGGGTTTGGCCAGGGTAGGCCGTCATTGTAAATAATACATTTGTTCTTGACTGACTAGTCTAGTTAAATAAAAGTTAAATTAAAAACTAGTAAGGGGCATCAACAACTGTTTTGGTATTTGTCACTATACATTCAATAGGTCCTTTATGGTATCTGTCCAGTCATCTGTCCAGCCATCTGTCCTGTTAATATTGTCTTGAAGGTGAATTTACTGTTTGCCGGAGACATGTGAGTTCAGAGTGGACAGTGTGAAGGTGAACCCACCCCATGTCACAGTGGCAGTAGGGACTGAACCTCAGCACCCCGTCTTTACTGAGGAACCCCAGACGATGGAGGGAGTCCGTTCTCATCATCAGGAGGAAGTCAAACACCTGAGAGAGACAGACAGACAGACAGACAGACACAGACAGACAGAGAGACAGAGAGACAGACAGAGAGACAGACAGAGAGACAGACAGAGAGACAGACAGAGAGACAGACAGAGAGACAGACAGAGAGACAGACAGAGAGACAGACAGAGAGACAGACAGAGAGAGAGGGTAAGTCTGCTGTGTCACTTTGGACAACATCCTTCCTTGTTGACGGTTTCTGATTGTCACCAATGAAAAGGCCTTTTGAAACTTCTTGATAAACAAAAAAAGGAACATTTCCAAACCTGCAGGTGACTGGTGTCCTACCTGCTGGAGGCCACAGCGGAGCAGTAACATTTCAACCCTATTTGACCTCTGTGTATGCTACCTGTAGTCGTATGCTGCAGGCCACAGCGGAGCTGTACTTGTTCTTGTAGTGCAGCTGCAGGTGTCCGATCAGCAGCTCGTACACTCGACTAGCGTGGCTGGCTGGCAGGCTGTACAGCTTACTCTGAGAGTGGAGAGCAACAGAGCACTGATACACTACCAATTCAACATTCCATCAATCACATGAGAGAATGTTAATATGTAACACTGCATTGACCCTGTGTGTGTGTGTGTGTGTGTGTGTGTGTGTGTGTGTGTGTGTGTGTGTGTGTGTGTGTGTGTGTGTGTGTGTGTGTGTGTCTGCAGTATCTCCAGTGTGTGTGTGTGTGTGTACCTGCAGTATCTCCAGTGTGTGTGTGTGTGTACTTGCAGTATCTCCATGTGTGTGTGTGTGTGTGTGTGTGTGTGTACTTGCAGTATCTCCAGTGTGTGTGTGTGTGTGTGTGTGTGTGTGTGTGTGTGTGTGTCTGCAGTATCTCCAGTGTGTGTGTGTGTGTGTACCTGCAGTATCTCCAGTGTGTGTGTGTGTGTACTTGCAGTATCTCCAGTGTGTGTGTGTGTGTACTTGCAGTATCTCCAGTGTGTGTGTGTGTGTGTGTGTGTGTGTGTACCTGCAGTATCTCCAGTATGTGTGTGTGTGTGTGTGTACCTGCAGTATCTCCAGTGTGTGTGTGTGTGTGTGTGTGTGTGTGTGCCCCTGCAGTATCTCCAGTGTGTGTGTACCTGCAGTATCTCCAGTGTGTGTGTACCTGCAGTATCTCCAGTGTGTGTGTGTGTGTGTGTGTACCTGCAGTATCTCCAGTGTGTGTGGGTGTGTGTGTGTACCTGCAGTATCTCCAATGTGTGTGTGTGTGTGTGTGTGTGTGTGTGTGTGTGTGTGTGTACCTGCAGTATCTCCAATGTGTGTGTGTGTGTGTGTGTGTGTGTACCTGCAGTATCTCCAAGTGTGTGTGTGTGTGTGTGTGTGTGTGTGTGTGTGTGTGTGTACCTGCAGTATCTCCAGTGTGTGTGTGTGTGTGTGTGTGCTGCAGTATCTCCAGTGTGTGTGTGTGTGTGTCTGCAGTATCTCCAGTGTGTGTGTGTGTGTGTGTGTGTGTGTGTGTCTGCAGTATCTCCAGTGTGTGTGTGTGTGTGTGTGTGTGTGTGTGTGTGTGTGTGTGTGTGTGTAGTATCTCCAGTGTGTGTGTGTGTGTGTGTGTGTGTGTCTGCAGTATCTCCAGTGTGTGTGTGTGTGTCTGCAGTATCTCCAGTGTGTGTGTGTGTGTGTGTGTGTGTCTGCAGTATCTCCAGTGTGTGTGTGTGTGTGTGTGTGTGTGTGTGTGTGTGTGTCTGCAGTATCTCCAGTGTGTGTCTGCAGTATCTCCAGTGTGTGTGTGTGTGTGTGTGTCTGCAGTATCTCCAGTGTGTGTGTGTGTGTGTGTGTCTGCAGTATCTCCAGTGTGTGTGTGTGTGTGTGTGTGCAGTATCTCCAGTGTGTGTGTGTGTGTGTGTGTGTCTGCAGTATCTCCAGTGTGTGTGTGTGTGTGTGTGTGTAGTATCTCCAGTGTGTGTGTGTGTGTGTGTGTGTGTGTGTGTGCGTCTGCAGTATCTCCAGTGTGTGTGTGTGCGTCTGCAGTATTTCCAGTGTGTGTGTGTGTGTGTGTGTGTGTGTGTGTGTGTGTGTGTACCTGCAGTATCTTCAGTTTGTGTGTGTGTACCTGCAGTATCTCCAGTGTGTGTGTGTGTGTGTACCTGCAGTATCTCCAGTGTGTGTGTGTGTGTGTGTGTGTACCTGCAGTATCTCCAGTGTGTGTGTGTGTACCTGCAGTATCTCCAGTGTGTGTGTGTGTACCTGCAGTATCTCCATGTGTGTGTGTGTGTACCTGCAGTATCTCCAGTGTGTGTGTGTGTACCTGCAGTATCTCCAGTGTGTGTGTGTGTACCTGCAGTATCTCCAGTGTGTGTGTGTGTACCTGCAGTATCTCCAGGTGTGTGTGTGTACCTGCAGTATCTCCAGTGTGTGTGTGTGTACCTGCAGTATCTCCAGTGTGTGTGTGTGTACCTGCAGTATCTCCAGTGTGTGTGTGTACCTGCAGTATCTCCAGTGTGTGTGTGTACCTGCAGTATCTCCAGTGTGTGTGTGTACCTGCAGTATCTCCAGTGTGTGTGTGTGTGTGTGTGTGTGTACCTGCAGTATCTCCAGTAGGCCTCGTATAGCGGTCCTGACGTCCTCCATGGGGGATTCTGCCGTGGGGTCTCTCTCCGACACCTCCAGGGGCCCTGGGCACACCAGCGAACGACTCGCCACCTGCACAAAGAGAGAGCACACACACACTCTAGTCAAATCACCAGGTGGTGGGAAACATCTCCACCCCGCTGATCCTCAACACTGGGTCCTGGACTTCCTGACGGGCCGCCCCCAGGTGGTGAGGGTAGGTAACATCTCCACCCCGCTGATCCTCAACACTGGGTCCTGGACTTCCTGACGGGCCGCCCCCAGGTGGTGAGGGTAGGTAACATCTCCACCCCGCTGATCCTCAACACTGGGTCCTGGACTTCCTGACGGGGCCGCCCCAGGTGGTGAGGGTAGGTAACATCTCCAGCCCGCTGATCCTCAACACTGGGGCCCCACAAGGGTGCGTTCTCAGCCCTCTCCTGTACTCCCTGTTCACCCACGACTGTGTGGCCATGCACGCCTCCAACTCAATCATCAAGTTTGCAGACGACACTACAGTGGTAGGCTTGATTACCAACAACGACGAGACGGCCTACAGGGAGGAGGTGAGGCCCTCGGAGTGTGGTGTCAGGAAAATAACCTCTCACCAACGTCAACAAAACAAAGGAGATGATCGTGGACTTCAGGAAACAGCAGAGGGAGCAGCCCCATATCTACATCGACTGGACAGCAGTGGAGAAGGTGGAAAAGTTCCTTGGCGTACACATCACGGACAAACTGAAATGGTCCACCCACACAGACAGCGTGGTGAAGAAGGCACAGCAACGCCTCTTCAACCTCAGGAGGCTGAAGAAATTCGGCTCGTCACCAAAAACCCTCACAAACTTTTACAGATGCACAATCGAGAGCATCCTGTCGGGCTGTATCACCGCCTGGTACGGCAGCTGCTCCGCCCATAACCGTAAGGCTCTCCAGAGGGTAGTGAGGTCTGCACAACGCATCACCGGGAGCAAACTACCTGCCCTCCAGGACACCTACACCACCCGATGTCACAGGAAGGCCAAAAAGATCATCAAGGACAACAACCACCCGAGCCACTACCTGTTCACCCCGCTATCATCCAGAAGGCGAGGTCAGTACAGGTGCATCAAAGCTGGGACCGAGAGACTGAAACAGCTTCTATCTCAAGGCCATCAGACTGTTAAACAGACATCACTAACATTGAGTGGCTGCTGCCAACATACTGACTCAACTCAAGCCACATAATTAAAAATTAGATGTAATAAATGTATCACTAGTCACTTTAAACAATGCCACTTTATATGTTTTCATACCCTACATTACTCATCTCATATGTATATACTGTACTCCATACCATCTACTGCATCTTGCCTATGCCGTTCGGCCATCGCTCATTCATATATTTATACGTACATATTCTTATTCATTCCTTTACACTTGTGTGTACAAGGTAGTTGTTGTTAAATTGTAAGGTTAGATTACTTGTTAGATATTACTGCATGGTCGGAACTAGAAGCACAAGCATTTCACTACACTCGCATTAACATCTGCTAACCATGTGTATGTGACCAATAACATATGATTTGATGTATTTATAAAGCCCCTTTTCCATTGTACAGAAACCCAGCCTAAAACCCCAAACAACAAGCGATGCAGGGGTAGAAGCAGGGATCTGAGCTGGAGAGAGAACGACCTCTCACAAACAAACACCTTTAAAGAGACAATCTGCAGTTCCTTCATCCTTTACTGGACTTCTATCAAATGATTGATATGTACCTGTTGAATCTTGAAGAATATAACTCTGATATTCTGAGTTTGTCTTTATGGTTCATCCTTGCATCCACAGCTCTGTCTATGAACTTCAGAGTGGTTACATTTCTCCTGCCTCGTCCCTCAGCTTTCAGTGGCGGGGTAACCACTGCTATCGTTTCATCTGCTGAATGGTCCTTTAACTTTACACACATTCTGAATAACACTCTCTCCTACCCTCCAGGAGGCTGGTGAAGTGGTGTGTGTGTGTGTGTCTCCTACCCTCTGGATGATGTCCAGGAGGCTGGTGAAGTGGTGTGTGTGTGTCTCCTACCCTCTGGATGATGTCCAGGAGGCTGGTGAAGTGGTGTGTGTGTGTGTGTGTGTGTGTGTCTCCTACCCTCTGGATGATGTCCAGGAGGCTGGTGAAGTGGTGTGTGTGTGTCTCCTACCCTCTGGATGATGTCCAGGAGGCTGGTGAAGTGGTGTGTGTGTGTGTGTGTGTGTGTGTGTCTCCTACCCTCTGGATGATGTCCAGGAGGCTGGTGAAGTGGTGTGTGTGTGTGTGTGTGTGTGTGTGTCTCCTACCCTCTGGATGATGTCCAGGAGGCTGGTGAAGTGGTGTGTGTGTGTCTCCTACCCCTCTGGATGATGTCCAGGAGGCTGGTGAAGTGGTGTGTGTGTGTGTCTCCTACCCTCTGGATGATGTCCAGGAGGCTGGTGAAGTGGTGTGTGTGTGTGTCTCCTACCCTCTGGATGATGTCCAGGAGGCTGGTGAAGTGGTGTGTGTGTGTGTCTCCTACCCTCTGGATGATGTCCAGGAGGCTGGTGAAGTGGTGTGTGTGTGTGTGTGTGTGTGTGTGTGTGTGTGTGTGTGTGTGTGTCCTACCCTCTGGATGATGTCCAGGAGGCTGGTGAAGTGGTGTGTGTGTGTGTGTGTCTCCTACCCTCTGGATGATGTCCAGGAGGCTGGTGAAGTGGTGTGTGTGTGTCTCCTACCCTCTGGATGATGTCCAGGAGGCTGGTGAAGTGGTGTGTAGTACAGCTCTCAGCCAGATCCACCAGTAGCTGGGTAGCCTGTCTCCTCACAGCCAGGTCTCTGTCCTCTGCTATCCCACTGAGCTGAGGAACCACCACCACCTCTATCAGCTCCTCCTGGGAAGGACAAGGATGACAGAATCAACACGCAGGGAGAGATGAACAGAACGGGAGCGGGAGTGAGAATAGTTATGGTGAGTGAGTGGGTCAGTACCTCGTGAGAGCTGGCGGTTGGTGCTGAGGACAAAGGAGAGGATGTGAAGCACTTCTGATTCTGATCACACTACGACTCTCATTCCTAGAGAGAGAGACACAGAGAGAGAGAGAGACAGAGAGCGAGAGAGAGAGAGAGACAGAGAGAGAGAGAGAGAGAGACACAGAGAGCGAGAGAGAGAGACAGAGAGCGAGAGAGAGCGAGAGAGAGAGACAGCATACAGAGATAGAGAGTAGAAAGAAAAATCTAATATAAACAATACAAAAACAAATAAATAATATAACGTATTGTTATAATTACATAGTGCAAATATATTACATAAAAACAAAAAATAAAGATAGATAATAAAGGATGTAAAAGGTAAATATACAAAAAGATTAACGAAACACAAAATGAGAATAAATAGAAAAAATAAAAATAAAAATATAAAAAAATAAAAATACAATAAAGAATTAATATATTTAAATCTTAAAAATTGAAACATTAAAATATAGAATTTTTAAAAAAAAAACAATGAAAGAAATTACACAAAAACATAAAAAAAAGAAAATGAGATAAAATATGAGGAGAGAGAGAGACACACAGAGAGCGAGAGAGAGAGACACACACAGAGAGCGAGAGAGAGAGACACAACAGAGAGGAGAGAGAGAGACACACAGAGAGCGAGAGAGAGAGACACACACAGAGAGCGAGAGAGAGAGCCACACACAGAGAGCGGAGAGAGAGACACACACAGAGAGCGAGAGAGAGACACACACAGAGAGCGAGAGAGACAGACACAGAGAGGCGAGAGAGACACACAAGAGTTCATATAATCACAATAGTTTTATATATAATCACAAAAATAAAATATAAATATAATTAAAAAAAACTAAAATAAAATTATATAAACAAAAAAAACAACAGTTTAATAAAATATAATTGATAAAAAGAATAATAGTTAATATACAGCAATCGATAGTTTTAATACACAGTTATTGGTTTATATATTTAATATCACGACAAATTGGCATATTAAATATAATCATTATCTATTATAATAAAATAAGTGATTTAAATATCAAAATACAAGTACATATTGTTTACATATTATCATCGATAGATGTTTAATAACATATATGTTTGAAAAGTAAATAAGAATGAATAACGACAGATGTTTGTTGGTCACATATTGGTTATATAATATGGGTTTTAAATACAACACTTGTTTTTGTGGTTTATAACGTAAGTGTTAGTGAGTTAGAAAAAATAAATAAATAAAAATTGGATATAATATTGTTTGTTGTTTATATATTACAATGTTTTGTTTGTATATAACAAAGATATTTACAGACTACATTATGTTTATTATCAAAAGAGACAAGATATAAAAAATTAAGAAATAAGATATTGTTTATATATATCACACACAAGCGAGAGATGTTTGACACACACAGAGACAGAGAGAGACACACACAAGAGTATGTGAGAGAGAGAGACAAAAGAGAGGGAGAGAGAGAACACACAGAGAACAGAGAGAGAGACACACAGAGAGCGAGAGAGAGACACACAGAGAGCGAGAGAGAGACACACACAAGAGAGAGAGAGACACACAGAGAGAGAGAGAGAACACACAGAGAGAGAGAAGAAACAAAAACGAAAGAGAGAAACAGAGAGAAGAGAAAACAGAGATAAGAGAGAACACACAGAGAGTTAGAGAACACACAGAGAAGAGAGAGAAAGAAAGAGAGAGAGAGAACACACAGAGAGGAGAGAGAGAGACAACAAGAGGAGAGAGAGAACAAAGAGAGGAACACACAAGAGGAGAGAGAGACACACAAGGAGAGAGAGAAACAAGAGGAGAGAACACACAAAGAGAGAGACACACACAAAAAAAAAAACAAAAAAAAAAAACGTAAGAAAATAACAAATAAAATAAAGTCAAATAATAATCCAACAAAATCTTACAAACATACATCCACACTCATAGCATTATTAAAATAAGACGTCACCACCATATGCCAAAAGCAAGACAGAAATACAATTAGAAAGAGCGAGACAGAGAGCGTGACAAGAAGACAGAGAGAGACAGAGAGACACAGAGAGCGAGAGAGACACAGAGAGCGAGACAGAGAGCCACAGAGAGACACAGAGAGAGAGACACAGAGAGACACAGAGAGAGAGACACAGAGAGAAGCAGTTTAACACTCAAACTTTCTTTCCCTAAATACTGTTCAACATAAGACAGGAATGACAATCACTCAACAGGCACCTATAACAACTTTTAGTTTGGTTTTTTGTTTCCATGGTGACTGCCTGTTTTGGTATCCGTGGCGACTATGCAGCACTATACAGTTACCTGAAGAACTTCTCCATGAGGCGGTGTAGACTCTGGATCCACCCGTCTTTAGCTGGCTGGATGGACTGGGCCCGGTACGATATCAGAGTCAGCACCGACGCATCCTGATGACATCACAACAACAACTCTTTACAAGAACAATGGAAGACAAAGTGAAGGCAAATAACAGACATCACACAAAGACTGTCAGACGTAGGGAAAAAGAGAGAGAAGGATCGAGGAAGAAGAGGAAAGGAGAAGAGGGGGGGCCTATGAGAGGAGGAAAAGAGAAGGGGGGGCCCATGAGAGAGGAAAAGAGAAGGGGGGCCTATGAGAGGAGGAAAGGAGAAAGAGGGGGGCCTATGAGAGGAGGAAAAGAGAAGAGGAGGGGGCCTATGAGAGGAGGGAAAAAGAGAAGAGGGGGGGGCCTATGAGAGGAGGAAAAAGAGAAGAGGGGGGGCCTATGAGAGGAGGAAAAAGAGAAGAGGGGGGCCTATGAGAGGAGGAAAGGAGAAGGGGGGCCTATGAGAGGAGGAAAAGAGAAGGGGGGCCTATGAGAGGAGGAAAAGAGAAGGGGGAGCCTATGAGAGGAGGAAAAGAGAAGGGGGGCCTATGAGAGAGAGGAAAAGAGAAGGGGGGGAACCTATGAGAGGAGGAAAAGAGAAGGGGGGCCTATGAGAGGAGGAAAAGAGAAGGGGGACCCATGAGAGGAGGAAAAGAGAAGGGGGGCCATGAGAGGAGGAAAAGAGAAGAGGGGGCCTATGAGAGGAGGAAAGGAGAAGAGGGGGGCCTATGAGAGGAGGAAAGGAGAAGAGGGGGGCCTATGAGAGGAGGAAAGGAGAAGAGGGGGGGCCTATGAGAGGAGGAAAAGAGAAGAGGGGGGCCTATGAGAGGAGGAAAGGAGAAGAGGGGGGCCTATGAGAGAGAGGAAAGGAGAAGAGGGGGCCTATGAGAGGAGGAAAGGAGAAGAGGGGGGCCTATGAGAGGAGGAAAGGAGAAGAGGGGGCCTATGAGAGGAGGAAAGGAGAAGAGGGGGCCATGAGAGGAGGAAAAGAGAAGAGGGGGGCCTATGAGAGGAGGAAAAGAGAAGAGGGGGGCCTATGAGAGGAGGAAAGGAGAAGAGGGGGGCCTATGAGGAGGAGGAAAGGAGAAGAGGGGGCCTATGAGAGGAGGAAAAGAGAAGAGGGGGCCTATGAGAGGAGTGAAAGGAGAAGAGGGGGCCTATGAGAGGAGGAAAGGAGAAGAGGGGGGGCCTATGAGAGGAGGAAAGAGGGGGGGCCTATGAGAGGAGGAAAGAGGGGGCCTATGAGAGGAGGAAAGAGGGGGCCTATAGAGAGGAGGAAAGAGGGGGCCTATGAGAGGAGGAAAGGAGAAGAGGGGGGGGCCTATGAGAGGAGGAAAGGAGAAGAGGGGGGCCTATGAGAGGAGGAAAGGAGAAGAGGGGGGGCCTATGAGAGGAGGAAAGGAGAAGAGGGGGGACCTATGAGAGGAGGAAAGGAGAAGAGGGGGGGCCTATGAGAGGAGGAAAGGAGAAGAGGGGGGCCTATGAGAGGAGGAAAAGAGAAGAGGGGGGGCCTATGAGAGGAGGAAAGGAGAAGAGGGGGGCCTATGAGAGGAGGAAAGGAGAAGAGGGGGCCTATGAGAGGAGGAAAGGAGAAGAGGGGGGCCTATGAGAGGAGGAAAAAGAGAAGAGGGGGCCTATGAGAGGAGGAAAAGAGAAGAGGGGGGCCTATGAGAGGAGGAAAAGAGAAGAGGGGGGCCTATGAGAGGAGGAAAGGAGAAGAGGGGGGGCCTATGAGAGGAGGAAAGGAGAAGAGGGGGGCCTATGAGAGGAGGAAAGGAGAAGAGGGGGCCTATGAGAGGAGGAAAAGAGAAGAGGGGGGCCTATGAGAGGAGGAAAGGAGAAGAGGGGGGCCTATGAGAGGAGGAAAGGAGAAGAGGGGGCCTATGAGAGGAGGAAAGGAGAAGAGGGGGCCTATGAGAGGAGGAAAGGAGAAGAGGGGGGGCCTATGAGAGGAGGAAAAGAGAAGAGGGGGGCCTATGAGAGGAGGAAAAAGAGAAGAGGGGGCCTATGAGAGGAGGAAAAGAGAAGGGGGGGGCCTATGAGAGGAGGAAAGGAGAAGAGGGGGGCCTATGAGAGGAGGAAAAGAGAAGAGGGGGGCCTATGAGAGGAGGAAAAGAGAAGAGGGGGCCTATGAGAGGAGGAAAAGAGAAGAGGGGGGCCTATGAGAGGAGGAAAAGAGAAGAGGGGGGCCTATGAGAGGAGGAAAAGAGAAGAGGGGGGCCTATGAGAGGAGGAAAGGAGGAAGAGGGGGCCTATGAGAGGAGGAAAAGAGAAGAGGGGGGGGCCTATGAGAGGAGGAAAGGAGAAGAGGGGGGGCCTATGAGAGGAGGAAAGGAGAAGAGGGGGGGCCTATGAGAGGAGGAAAAGGAGAAGAGGGGGCCTATGAGAGGAGGAAAGGAGAAGAGGGGGGGCCTATGAGAGGAGGAAAGGAGAAGAGGGGGGCCTATGAGAGGAGGAAAGGAGAAGAGGGGGGCCTATGAGAGGAGGAAAGGAGAAGAGGGGGGGGCCCATGAGAGGAGGAAAGGAGAAGAGGGGGCCTATGAGAGGAGGAAAGGAGAAGAGGGGGGGGCCTATGAGAGGAGGAAAGGAGAAGAGGGGGCCTATGAGAGGAGGAAAGGAGAAGAGGGGGGCCTATGAGAGGAGGAAAGGAGAAGAGGGGGGGCCTATGAGAGGAGGAAAGGAGAAGAGGGGGCCTATGAGAGGAGGAAAGGAGAAGAGGGGGCCTATGAGAGGAGGAAAAGAGAAGAGGAGGGCCTATGAGAGAAGGAAAGGAGAAGAGGAGGAGTGACTTACAGGTCTTTTGTCAGCACACTTCTCCACCAGACTGAAGAACTTGTCAGATGATCCATGGAAGCCGTTCTGCTCATAGAGCTCCTCCACTGTAGTCAGCAACTCATACACTATGGACTTCAGCTCTGCACTGCCTATCGACTGAGAGAGATACAATTACACATTTTCTCTGTGTGCGTGCCCCGCCTGCCTGCCTGCCTGCCTGCCTGCCTGCCCGCCTGCCTGCGCGAACCCTGTGCGTGCGTACCTGAATCTGCTGTAGTAACCTCTCTATGATGCCCAGCAGTATGTCCCATGTGACCACCTGGAGCTCCTCGCCATACTTCTTTATCAGTCTGGTGATGGACAGAACGATCTCATACGACACCATCTCGTTGGCACACCACATCGCCTGGGGGTTAAAGGTCAGGGGATGGTCAGAGGTCAAAGAAAAAAACCCCTCTGATGCACCTTTAAAATGCTGAATCTTCCCTCCCTCTCTGGATCCTACCTTATAGAATGATGGGAGGACCAGGGTAGGGGTGTTCTTTAAGGCTGGGAGACGGTGCGCTCCCCATAGAGCCATCCCTACGAAGAACACTGCTCCTCTCAGCAGCAGAGAATCCTCCATATACGCCCTGACACACAGAGAGAGAGGACCGGTTAGACAACACACAGAGAGCGAGAGGACCGGTTAGACAACACACAGAGAGCGAGAGGACCGGTTAGACAACACACAGAGAGAGAGAGAGGGGACCGGTTAGACAACACACAGAGAGAGAGAGAGGGGACCAGTTAGACAACACACAGAGAGAGAGAGGGGACCAAGTTAGACAACACACAGAGAGAGAGAGGGGACCAAGTTAGACAACACACGAGAGAGAGAGAGGGGACCAAGTTAGACAACACACAGAGAGAGAGAGAGGGGACCGTTAGACAACACACAGAGAGAGAGAGAGGGGACCGTTAGACAACACACAGAGAGAGAGAGAGGGACCAAGTTAGACAAACACAGAGAGAGAGAGGAGGGGACCGAGTTAGACAACACACAGAGAGAGAGAGAGGGGACCAAGTTAGACAACACACAGAGAGAGAGAGAGGGGACCAGTTAGACAAACACACAGAGAGAGAGAGGGGACCAAGTTAGACAACACACAGAGAGAGAGAGGGGACCGGTTAGACAACACACAGAGAGAGAGAGGGGACCAAGTTAGACAACACACAGAGAGAGAGAGGGACCAGTTAGACAACACACAGAGAGAGAGAGGGACCAGTTAGACAAACACACAGAGAGAGAGAGGGGACCGTTAGACAAACACAGAGAGAGAGAGGGGACCAGTTAGACAACACACAGAGAGAGAGAGGGGACCGTTAGACAAACACAGAGAGAGAGAGGGGACCAGTTAGACAACACACAGAGAGAGAGAGGGGACCAGTTAGACAACACACAGAGAGAGAGAGGGGGACCGTTAGACAACACACAGAGAGAGAGAGGACCGTTAGACAACACACAGAGAGAGAGAGAGGACCGTTAGACAACACACAGAGAGAGAGAGAGGACCGTTAGACAACACACAGAGAGAGAGAGAGGACCGTTAGACAACACACAGAGAGAGAGAGGACCGTTAGACAACACACAGAGAGAGAGAGGACCGTTAGACAACACACAGAGAGAGAGAGGACTGTTAGACAACACACAGAGAGAGAGAGGACCGTTAGACAATACACAGAGAGAGAGAGAACCGGTTAGACAACACACAGAGAGAGAGAGGACCAGTTAGACACACAGAGAGAGAGGACCGGTTAGACACACAGAGAGAGAGGACCGGTTAGACACACAGAGAGAGAGGACCGGTTAGACACACAGAGAGAGATTACAGACACAGGCAGACACACAGGGTTTGTTACCTCTCCTCCATGATACGGCACATGGTGTATATGGCACTATGGCCCAGATGAGTCCCCAACACCTTCCTCATCAACTGGAGAGATGGAGGAGAGAGGAGGGAGAGGAGAGAGGAGGAGATGAGAGAGGAGGAGATGAGAGAGGAGGAGAGGGGAGATGAGAGAGGAGGAGAGGGGAGATGAGAGAGGAGGAGAGGGGAGAGAGGAGAAAGAGGGATAGAGGAGAGGAGGAGAGGGGAGATGAGAGGGGGGAGAGGAGAAAGAGGGATAGAGGAGAGGAGGAGAGGGGAGATGAGAGAGGAAGAGAGGGGAGAGGAGAAAGAGGGATAGAGGAGAGGAGGAGAGGGGGAGAGGAGAAAGAGGGATAGAGGAGAGGAGGGAGGAGGAGAGGGATAGAGGAGAGGAGAAAGAGGGATAGAGGAGAGGAGAAAGAGGGATAGAGGAGAGGAGAGGGGGAGAAGAGAGAGAGGGAGAGGGGATAGAGGAGAGGGAGATGAGAGAGGAGGAGAGGGAGATGAGAGAGGAGGAGAGGGGAGATGAGAGAGGAGGAGAGGGAGATGAGAGAGGAGGAGAGGAGATGAGAGAGGAGGAGAGGGGAGATGAGAGAGGAGGAGAGGGGAGATGAGAGAGGAGGAGAGGGAGATGAGAGAGGAGGAGGGAGAGAGGAGAAAGAGGGATAGAGGAGAGGAGGAGAGGGGAGATGAGAGGGGGAGAGGGAGAAAGAGGGATAGAGGAGAGGAGGAGAGGAGAGATGAGAGAGGAGGAGAGGAGAGATGAGAGAGGAGGAGAGGAGAGGGGGAGGGAGAAAGAGGGATAGAGGAGAGGAGGAGAGGGGGAGAGGAGAAAGAGGGATAGAGGAGAGGGGAGATGAGAGAGGAGGAGAGTGGAGATGAGAGAGGAGGAGAGGGGGAGAGGAGAAAGAGGGATAGAGGAGAGGAGGAGATGAGAGAGGAGGAGAGGGGGAGAGGAGAAAGAGGGATAGAGGAGAGGAGGAGAGGGGAGAGGGGCGAGGAGAAAGAGGGATAGAGGAGAGGGGGAGAAGAGAGGGAGAGGGGATAGAGGAGAGGGGAGATGAGAGAGGAGGAGAGGGGAGATGAGAGAGGAGGAGAGGGGAGATGAGAGAGGAGAAAGAGGGATAGAGGAGAGATGAGAGGAGATGAGAGGAGGAGAGGAGAGGAGGCGAGGAGAGGAGGCGAGGAGAGGAGGCGAGGAGAGGAGAGAGGGAGAGGAGAGGGAGAGAGGGAGGCGATGAGAGAGGAGAGGAGGCGATGAGAGAGGAGAGGAGGCGATGAGAGAGGAGAGGAGGCGATGAGAGAGGAGAGGAGGCGAATGAGAGAGGAGAGGAGGCTGAAGAGAGAGGAGAGGAGGCGATGAGAGAGGAGAGGAGGCGATGAGAGAGGAGAGGAGGCGATGAGAGAGGAGAGGAGGCGAGAGAGAGGAGAGAGAGAGGAGAGGAGGCGATGAGAGAGGAGAGGAGGCGATGAGAGAGGAGAGGAGATGAGAGAGGAGGAGATGAGAGAGGAGGAGATGAGAGAGGAGGAGATGAGAGAGGAGGAGAGAGAGATGAGAGAGGAGAGGAGGAGAGAGGAGATGAGAGAGGAGAGATGAGAGAGGAGAGGAGGAGAGGAGATGAGAGAGGAGAGGAGGAGATGAGAGAGGAGAGGAGGAGATGAGAGAGGGAGAGGAGGAGATGAGAGAGAGAGGAGGAGATGAGAGAGGAGAGGAGGAGATGAGAGAGGAGAGGAGGGGAGGAGAGAGGAGAGGAGGGGAGGAGAGAGGAGAGGAGGAGATGAGAGAGGAGAGGAGGAGATGAGAGAGGAGAGGAGGAGATGAGAGGAGGAGAGGAGGAGATGAGAGGAGGAGATGAGAGGAGGAGATGAGAGGAGGAGATGAGAGGAGGAGATGAGAGGAGGAGATGAGAGAGGAGGAGATGAGAGGAGGGAGATGAGAGGAGGAGATGAGAGAGGAGAGGAGGAGATGAGAGAGGAGAGGAGGAGATGAGAGAGGAGAGGAGAGAGGAGAGGAGGAGATGAGAGAGGGGAGATGAGAGAGGAGAGGAGGAGATGAGAGAGGGGAGATGAGAGAGGAGAGGAGGAGCAGTAGTATTATCTGTTGATCATTTCTAACAGTTAGATGTTAGAATATTAATCATTACTATTATTATTGTTTAGTCAGATTAATTAACATGACAAGTAGATCATCAGTCACACACTCCCTCACCAACACGCACTACCTCACCAACACGCACTCCCTCACACCTCACCAACACGCACTCCCTCACCAACACGCACTCCTCACCAACACGCACTCCCTCACCAACACGCACTCCTCACCAACACGCACTCCTCACCAACACGCACTCCTCACCAACACGCACTCCCTCACCAACACGCACTCCTCACCAACACGCACTCCCTCACCAACACGCACTCCCTCACCAACACGCACTCCTCACCAACACGCACTCCTCACCAACACGCACTCCTCACCAACACACACTCCCTCACCAACACACACTCCCTCACCAACACGCACTCCTCACACCTCACCAACACGCACTCCCTCACACCTCACCAACACGCACTCCCTCACACCTCACCAACACACACTCCCTCACACCTCACCAACACACACTCCCTCACACCTCACCAACACACACTCCCTCACACCTCACCAACACACACTCCCTCACACCTCACCAACACACACTCCCTCACACCTCACCAACACACACTCCCTCACACCTCACCAACACACACTCCCTCACCAACACTCCCTCACCAACACCAACGTTGCTCACCTTCCAGCAGGACTCACAGAACTCCTTGACGTTGACGGTGCGACAGAGAGTGATGATGAAGACGGTGAGGGAGTCAGAGGGGAGGCAGTTATAACACACCACCGCATCCAGCACCTGTAGAGACACCTGGACACACACACACACACACACACACACACAGACCGAGACGACACACACACACACACAGACCGAGACGACACACACACACACACACACACAGACCGAGAAGACACACACACACACACACACACAGACCGAGAAGCACACACACACACACACACAGACCGAGACGACACACACACACACACAGACCGAGACCACACACACACACAGACAGACCGAGACCACACACACACACAGACAGACCGAGACCACACACACACAGACAGACAGACCGAGACCACACACACACAGACAGACAGACCGAGACCCACACACACAGACAGACAGACCGAGACCACACACACACAGACAGACAGACCGAGACCACACACACACAGACAGACAGACCGAGACCACACACACACACAGACAGACAGACCGAGACCCACACACACACAGACAGACCGAGACCACACACACACACAGACAGACCGAGACCACACACACACACACACACACACACACAGACAGACCGAGACCCACACACACACAGACAGACCGAGACCACACACACACAGACAGACCGAGACCACACACACACAGACAGACCGAGACCACACACACACAGACAGACCGAGACCACACACACACAGACAGACCGAGACCACACACACACAGACAGACCGAGACGACACACACACAGACAGACCGAGACGACAGACAGACACACACACACAGAGACGACAGACAGACACACACACACAGACGACAGACAGACACACACACACACACCGAGACGACACACACACACCGAGACGACACACACACACCGAGACGACACACACACACCGAGACGACACACACACACACCGAGACGACACACACACACCGAGACGACACACACACACACACCGAGACGACACACACACACACACCGAGACGACACACACACACACACACCGAGACGACACACACACACACACCGAGACGACACACACACACACACACCGAGACGAACACACACACACACACCGAGGACGACACACACACACACACCGAGACGACACACACACACCGAGACGACACACACACACCGAGACGACACACACACACACACACACCGAGACGACACACACACACAGACCGAGACGAGACACACACACAGACCGAGACGAGACACACACACACACACACACCGAGACGAGACACACACACACACACACACCCGAGACGAGACACACACACACACACCGAGACGAGACACACACACACACACCGAGACGAGACACACACACACACCGAGACACACACACACACCGAGACGAGACACACACACACACCGAGACGAGACACACACACACACCGAGACGAGACACACACACACACCGAGACGAGACACACACACACACCGAGACGACACACACATGTAAGGGTTAATGACCTCAAAGAAAAAGCCCAGAGTTATAAAACCTTGACATCAGAGTAAATTAAATACTACCTCTATGTCTGTAGAAGCTGTTGTCCTGTTACACAGCAGACAGATCTTCCTGTTGGACAAAACCACACACTGAGACCCCACAACAATATTATACTAACACAACCACACACTGAGACCCCCCAACAATATTATACTAACACAACCACACACTGAGACCCCACAACAATATTATACTAACACAACCACACACACTGAGACCCCCCAACAATATTATACTAACAAAACCACACACTGAGACCCCACAACAATATTATACTAACACAACCACACACACTGAGACCCCCCAACAATATTATACTAACAAAACCACACACTGAGACCCCACAACAATATTATACTAACAAAACCACACACTGAGACCCCACAACAATATTATACTAACACAACCACACACTGAGACCCCACAACAATATTATACTAACAAAACCACACACACTGAGACCCCACAACAATATTATACTAACACAACCACACACTGAGACCCCACAACAATATTATACTAACACAACCACACACTGAGACCCCCCAACAATATTATACTAACACAACCACACACACTGAGACCCCACAACAATATTATACTAACACAACCACACACTGAGACCCCACAACAATATTATACTAACACAACCACACACTGAGACCCCCAACAATATTATACTAACACAACCACACACTGAGACCCCCCAACAATATTATACTAACAAAACCACACACTGAGACCCCCCAACAATATTATACTAACACAACCACACACTGAGACCCCACAACAATATTATACTAACACAACCACACACTGAGACCCCACAACAATATTATACCAACACAACCACACACACTGAGACCCCCAACAATATTATACTAACACAACCACACACACTGAGACCCCACAACAATATTATACTAACACAACCACACACACTGAGACCCCACAACAATATTATACTAACAAAACCACACACTGAGACCCCACAACAATATTATACTAACACAACCACACACTGAGACCCCACAACAATATTATACTAACACAACCACACACTGAGACCCCCCAACAATATTATACTAACACAACCACACACTGAGACCCCCCAACAATATATACTAACACAACCACACACTGAGACCCCACAACAATATTATACTAACACAACCACACACTGAGACCCCACAACAATATTATACTAACACAACCACACACTGAGACCCCACAACAATATTATACTAACAAAACCACACACTGAGACCCCCCAACAATATTATACTAACACAACCACACACTGAGACCCCCCAACAATATTATACTAACAAAACCACACACTGAGACCCCACAACAATATTATACTAACACAACCACACACACTGAGACCCCACAACAATATTATACTAACACAACCACACACTGAGACCTCACAACAATATTATACTAACACAACCACACACTGAGACCCCCCAACAATATTATACTAACACAACCACACACTGAGACCCCACAACAATATTATACTAACAAAACCACACACACTGAGACCCCCCAACAATATTATACTAACACAACCACACACTGAGACCCCCCAACAATATTATACTAACACAACCACACACACTGAGACCCCCCAACAATATTATACTAACACAACCACACACTGAGACCCCCCAACAATATTATACTAACAAAACCACACACTGAGACCACCCAACAATATTATACTAACACAACCACACACTGAGACCCCCCAACAATATTATACTAACAAAACCACACACTGAGACCACCCAACAATATTATACTAACACAACCACACACACTGAGACCCCCAACAATATTATACTAACACAACCACACACTGAGACCCCCCAACAATATTATACTAACAAAACCACACACTGAGACCCCCCAACAATATTATACTAACAAAACCACACACTGAGACCCCACAACAATATTATACTAACACAACCACACACTGGAGACCCCACAACAATATTATACTAACACAACCACACACTGAGACCCCCCAACAACATTATACTAACACAACCACACACTGAGACCCCACAACAATATTATACTAACACAACCACACACTGAGACCCCACAACAATATTATACTAACACAACCACACACACTGAGACCCCACAACAATATTATACTAACACAACCACACACTGAGACCCCACAACAATATTATACTAACAAAACCACACACTGAGACCACCCAACAATATTATACTAACACAACCACACACTGAGACCCCCCAACAATATTATACTAACACAACCACACACTGAGACCCCACAACAATATTATACTAACACAACCACACACTGAGACCCCCCAACAATATTATACTAACACAACCACACACTGAGACCCCACAACAATATTATACTAACACAACCACACACTGAGACCCCACAACAATATTATACTAACACAACCACACACTGAGACCCCCCAACAATATTATACTAACAAAACCACACACTGAGACCCCACAACAATATTATACTAACACAACCACACACACTGAGACCCCACAACAATATTATACTAACAAAACCACACACTGAGACCCCCCAAACAATATTATACTAACACAACCACACACTGAGACCCCACAACAATATTATACTAACAAAACCACACACACTGAGACCCCACAACAATATTATACTAACAAAACCACACACTGAGACCCCCCAACAATATTATACTAACACAACCACACACACTGAGACCCCACAACAATATTATACTAACACAACCACACACTGAGACCCCCCAACAATATTATACTAACACAACCACACACCGAGACCCCCCAACAATATTATACTAACACAACCACACACTGAGACCCCACAACAATATTATACTAACACAACCACACTGAGACCCCACAACAATATTATACTAACACAACCACACACTGAGACCCCAAACAATATTATACTAACACAACCACACACTGAGACCCCACAACAATATTATACTAACACAACCACACACTGAGACCCCCAACAATATTATACTAACAAAACCACACACTGAGACCCCCCAACAATATTATACTAACAAAACCACACACTGAAACCCCACAACAATATTATACTAACACAACCACACACTGAGACCCCCCCAACAATATTATACTAACACAACCACACACACTGAGACCCCCAACAATATTATACTAACACAACCACACACTGAGACCCCACAACAATATTATACTAACAAAAACCACACACTGAGACCTCACAACAATATTATACTAACACAACCACACACTGAGACCCCCAACAATATTATACTAACACAACCACACACTGAGACCCCACAACAATATTATACTAACACAACCACACACTGAGACCCCACAACAATATTATACTAACACAACCACACACTGAGACCCCCCAACAATATTATACTAACACAACCACACACTGAGACCCCCCAACAATATTATACTAACACAACCACACACTGAGACCCCCCAACAATATTATACTAACACAACCACACACTGAGACCCCACAACAATATTATACTAACACAACCACACACTGAGACCCCACAACAATATTATACTAACAAAACCACACACACTGAGACCCCACAACAATATTATACTAACACAACCACACACTGAGACCCCACAACAATATTATACTAACAAAACCACACACACTGAGACCCCACAACAATATTATACTAACACAACCACACACTGAGACCCCACAACAATATTATACTAACACAACCACACACTGAGACCCCCCAACAATATTATACTAACACAACCACACACTGAGACCCCCCAACAATATTATACTAACACAACCACACACACTGAGACCCCACAACAATATTATACTAACACAACCACACACACTGAGACCCCACAACAATATTATACTAACACAACCACACACTGAGACCCCACAACAATATTATACTAACAAAACCACACACTGAGACCCCCCAACAATATTATACTAACACAACCACACACTGAGACCCCACAACAATATTATACTAACAAAACCACACACTGAGACCCCACAACAATATTATACTAACACAACCACACACTGAGACCCCACAACAATATTATACTAACACAACCACACACTGAGACCCCACAACAATATTATACTAACACAACCACACACTGAGACCCCCCAACAATATTATACTAACACAACCACACACTGAGACCCCACAACAATATTATACTAACACAACCACACACTGAGACCCCCCAACAATATTATACTAACACAACCACACACTGAGACCCCACAACAATATTATACTAACACAACCACACACTGAGACCCCACAACAATATTATACTAACACAACCACACACACTGAGACCCCACAACAATATTATACTAACAAAACCACACACTGAGACCCCACAACAATATTATACTAACACAACCACACACTGAGACCCCCAACAATATTATACTAACACAACCACACACTGAGACCCCACAACAATATTATACTAACAAAACCACACACTGAGACCCCACAACAATATTATACTAACAAAACCACACACTGAGACCCCCCCAACAATATTATACTAACACAACCACACACACCGAGACCCCCAACAATATTATACTAACACAACCACACACACTGAGACCCCCCCAACAATATTATACTAACACAACCACACACTGAGACCCCCCAACAATATTATACTAACACAACCACACACTGAGACCCCCCAACAATATTATATTAACAAAACCACACACTGAGACCCCCCAACAATATTATACTAACACAACACACACTGAGACCCCCCACAACAATATTATACTAACACAACCACACACTGAGACCCCACAACAATATTATACTAACAAAACCACACACTGAGACCCCCCAACAATATTATACTAACACAACCACACACTGAGACCCCACAACAATATTATACTAACACAACCACACACTGAGACCCCCCAACAATATTATACTAACAAAACCACACTGAGACCCCACAACAATATTATACCCTAACACAACCACACACTGAGACCCCCCCAACAATATTATACTAACAAAACCACACACTGAGACCACCCAACAATATTATACTAACACAACCAAGCACACACTGAGACCCCCACAACAATATTATACTAACAAAAGCACACACTGAGACCCCCCACAACAATATTATACTAACACAACCACACACTGAGACCCCACAACAATATTATACTAACACAACTACACACACTGAGACCCCACAACAATATTATACAACACAACCACACACTGAGACCCCCCAACAATATATACTAACAAAACCACACACTGAGACCCCACAACAATATTATACTAACACAACCACACACTGAGACCCCACAACAATATTATACTAACAAAACCAACACACTGAGACCCCACAACAATATTAGCCACTAACACAACCACACACTGAGACCCCACAACAATATTATACTAACAAAACCACACACTGAGACCCCCCCAACAATATTATACTAACACAACCACACACTGAGACTCCCCCAACAATATTATACTAACACAACCACACACTGAGACCCCCAACAATATTATACTAACACAACCACACACTGAGACCCCCAACAATATTATACTAACAAAACCACACACTGAGACCCCCAACAATATTATACTAATAAAACCACACACTGAGACCCCAAGCAACAATATTATACTAACACAACCACACACTGAGACCCCAAGCAACAATATTATACTAACAAAAACCACACACTGAGACCCCCCAACAATATTATACTAACACAACTACACACTGGAGACCCCACAAC
>NW_025547547.1:0-22323 GCF_905237065.1 Salmo salar
CAAGTCTGTTATGACCAACTGTATACAGGTTGTCAGATTTTCAATTGACTTTACCTATAAGGTTAGAACTTACACAGCAGGATAGGATCATTCATGTAGGAGAATTAGGTTAAGGGTTGGCTAATAAAATACAATTCTACAGGGAAGGGGGTGAGAGACATAACAATTGGATTTTAAATTCTTTCCTGGGCACTGTAAACCATATCAGAAGCATCCACCCACTGACATACTACCAGACAGGGCGAAGCAACCCCAAACAGGCACCAACCTGGTCTCAGACCATTTCATACGCAAGTGTGATATATTACATGTGTGGATGTCCATCAGCCATTTCTTTTGATAGGTTAAAAACCATGCAAAAAGCTAACATTATCTAGGCTAAACGTTAGGAGTAAAGTTAGTTAGCATGTTGGCTAAGTAGATGAAGTTTCTTATTACCCCAGATGTTATACGTCAGTTTTATTACACCCACCCCGCCACTATTTTAGTTTCTGCCTTATGTAACTGTCAGTCTTCTGTAAAAATACCAAAGTTAACGTTTCATACAGATTTCAGTCTGGCAGATTTACCTTTACTATGTTACGTATAGCCCATGAGACCAGGCTGCAGACACAGGTCGGTAAAAAGGCTCAATTGCATGTAGGTTAGTGTTTTACTTCGAGACCGAGTTACAATATCTCGGTCTAGAAACTGGCCGCCAAACACAGATTGCAAAAGTGTGTCTAGCGTGCACATGGATAAAGTATTCTGTTGCTAAACCCTTTCGGATTGCATTTGGTATAGCCTGTAAAAGACCAGATGCAAGTACAAAAAAAATGTTTTCAAACTGTTTTGGGTATAAGATTGCAACACAAGTTGCTATAGCACCTGTGACCCAGGCATACTCACCACAGCGGATTGTTTGTGGACTCAGTCGAAAGTAAATATCCCCCGTCCGTCATGTCCCTATAAATATCCCTAGTTCCGCACTTTTTTCCTAATTACTAAGCGCTCGCACCTGCTGGATATCCAGGGAGTTCGATTAGACTGAACGGCCATTTCAAATGCTCGATCATGTTGCCAACAAGGCTGCATGGCGCGTACAGTAATTCAGGAACATAGGTCTACAACATGTTTTCTATCCATCAGATGTTTGCATTTTCAAACATTGGGAAGGCAGCTGAAGCACATATGGTTTTTTTATCAAGACCAAACACTTTTAGGCCTATGTATATGAACACTCCTAAATCATTACTCCACGTGATTTTGTACACTGCTGCAACTCGCTGTTTGTTTGTTACCTATGGTAGTCACTTCGCTCCCACCTACATGTTGACTACCTCAACTAGCCTGTGGGCTCGGTACTGGTGCCCCCTGTATATAGCCTCGTTATTGTTATTCTTATTGTGTTACTTTTTATTTTAGTCTACTTGGTCAATATTTTCTTCTTCTTGAACTGCACTGTTGGTTAAGGGCTTGTAAGTAAGCATTTCACGGTAAAGTCTACACTTGTTGTATTCGGCGCATGTGACAAATGAAGTTTGATTTGATTTGACCTACATCACTTTCTTTTGAGCCGGCTTTGAAAGAGGTACCTGGCTCATGCTCCAGAGGCATCCCGGACACTCTTTCCACCGGGGTAACGCAGGACAGATAATTGAATCAATCCCCTCCTATCACAGCCATTCAACTCTGTAACTGTTTTAAAGTCACCATTGGCCTCATGGTAAAGTCCCTGAGCAGCTTCCTTCCTCACTGGCAACTGAGTTGGGAAGGACGCCTGCATCTTTGTAGTGACTGGGTGTATCGACACACCATCCAAAGTGTAATTAATAACTTCACCATGTTGAAAGGGATATTCAATATCTGCTTTTTATTTTTACCCATCTACCAACCCATCTGCTCTACTTTATGAGCCATTGGAAAACCTCCCTAGTTTTTGTGGTTGAATCTGTGTTTGAAATTCACTGCTCGACTGAGGGACATTACAGATAATTCTATGTGTGGGGAACAGAGATGAGGCAGTCAATACTGCACACAGTGTGTACATGCAACTTATGTGACTTGTTAAGCACATTTTTACTCCTGAACTTATTTAGGCTTGCCATAACAAAGAGGTTGAATACTTATTGACAAGACATTTCAGCTTTTTATTTGTAATTCATTTGTAAAAAAAAGACATATATATATATATAAAAACTATTCCACTTTGACATTATGGGGTATTGTGGGTAGGCCCAAACAAATCTCAGTGTAATCCATTTTAAATTCAGGCTGTACCATGTGGAAAAAGTCAAGGGGTGAGAATACTTTCTGAAGACACACTCTTACTGCACCATGTCTTCCTTTGAACATGAGTATGAATAAAACCTTGACATGTCTTCTCTCCTACCCCCCCTCCTCCAGACCAAGGTGAAGTACCTGAAGCAGATGTCAGTGATACTCCAGAGAGAGTTTAGAGGGGACATCCCTAACACAGTGGAGGGCCTGGTACGACTACCTGGAGTTGGACCCAAGATGGCTCACCTGGCCATGGACATCGCCTGGCACCAGGTCTCTGGCATAGGTAGGTATGGCTCATATAGAACTACAAATCCCATACTCTAGTCTGCATGTTGTTTTGTGGTGTGGTCTGATCAAGTGCAGAGTGGTAGTTCTATTGGATTATATAGTGGGCGTCTTCTCATGGGATAGTTTCCTTCTACTTTTTGCGTGTGTGTGTGTGTGTGTGTGTGTGTGTGTGTGTGTGTGTGTGTGTGTGTGTGTGTGTGCGGACACACACTTCCACCGTATCTCCAACCGGCTCGGATGGACGAGAGGTGGGACCAAGAACCCAGAGGAGACACGCAAGGCCCTGGAAGACTGGTTACCAAGGTAACCAGACAACACCACTTCCTGTACCTCTGACCCATCAGGTCACTCGTTAACCAGTCACTGACCAATCAGATCCCTTACAGCAGGAAAGGAAAACATTTGGCCTTGTGATTTCTGTCTGACATGATTTTGATGAAGACTGGGATGGTGATTGATGATCTTCCTCTCTCTTCCCCGACACAGGGATCTATGGAGTGAGATAAACTGGTTGCTGGTGGGGTTTGGTCAACAGGTGTGTCTACCTGTCAATCCCCTCTGCTCCGTGTGTCTGAACCAGCACAGCTGCCCCTCCGCCCACCAAGCCTCCCCAGCCAAGAGGCCTAAAGCTGGGTCACCTCGCTCACCACACTCCCCCAAGACCTCCAGGGTCAAGCTGGAGCCTGGTTTGGGGTTAGCACCCCCCTCCTCCTCCTCAGCCACACCAGTCAAAGAGAAATCTTTGGCTACCGCCCTCTCGCCTCCTCTGCTGCCCAGAAAAAGGAAGTCCAAAGCCAAAACCTACTCTACATGATACGACAGAAGGGGGTAGAATCCCTATAGAGATATAGGGACCATGTCCCAATTCTCTCTCCTTCCTCCCAAAGTGTGCACTTGTCACTTCCCTTGACTGCTTTGAAATGAGCGGTACTAGAAATATGGTGGTAACTCCTACTAGTCCAGTGGTATTAACTTCTTTAGCGGGGAGACCAATTTTGGACCGCATTTCTGTGGACCCCATATATTTTGCTAGAATTTCACAACCCCACCCCAAAATAACCTTCAAATCGTTACATTTACATTTTTACATCAACTAATAAACAATTCATATTTTCATATCTTTATCAAAACTGAACCAATAAATAAATGTACTCAATAAAATGTTATTTTTCAAATGATCTCAAACACGTTTGTATATTGTCCCATACAATTATCGGCGCTTAAATGTTTCGTTCCCAAAACAAATAGCGACCTGACAATACCACTGACATAATCCTTGCAGATATACCAGAGTGCCTAAGATGTGTCGGGGTCAGAGGTCCATTTGGAATTAACAATGTGAGTGTAAGACACTGAGTTCCCCCAGGAGACTACAGGGTGGTTTGGTGACCACTGCTTTACTGGATCCAACTGACTGTCAGGGTCCTAATCTGAGTTTATGGATAGAATGCACTTTATCATTGCACCCTTAAGTGACCACTGAATTGGGTTGATGTGTATCCATTAATAATATACTGATGAAAAATATATAACGCAACATGCAACAACTTCAATGATTTTACTGAGTTACAGTTCATATAAGGAAAGCAGTCAATTGAAATAAATCAGGCCCTGATCTATGGAGTTCATATGACTGGGCAGGAGCGCAGGCATGGGTGGGCATAGGCCCACCCACTGAGCCAGACAATCAGAATTAGATTTTCCCCCACGAAAAGGCTATACTACAGACAGAAATACTCCAGTTTCATCAGCTGTCCGGGTGGCTGGTCTCAGACGATCCCGCAGGTGAAGGAGCCGGATGTGGAGTTCCTGGGCTGGTAGGGTTACACGTGGTCGTGAGGCCGGTTGGAAGAACTGGCAAATTCTTTAAAACGACATTGGCTGCGGCTAACGGTAGAGAAATGATTCAGTTATCTGACAACAGCTCTGGTGGACATTTCTGCAGTCAGCATGCCAATTGCACGCGCCCTCAACTTGACAGCTGTGGCATTGCGACAAAACTGCACATTTTAGAATGGCCTCATTGTCCCCAGCACAAGGTGTACATTAGAGGTCGACCGATTATGATTTTTCTACGCCGATACCGATTGTTGGAGGGTCCAAAAAAAAGCCGATACCGATTAATCGGCAGTTTTATTTATTTATTTGTATTAATGACAATTACAACAATACTGAATGAACACTTTTATTTTAACTTAAATAAAATAAATAAATGAAACATGTTCAATTTGGTTTAAATAATGCAAAAAGAGAAGAAAGTAAAAGTGCAATATGTGCCATGTAAAAAAGCTAAAGTTTAAGTTCCTTGCTCAGAACATATGAAAGCTGGTGGTTCCTTTTAACATGAGTCTTCAATATTCCCAGGTAAGAAGTTTTAGGTTGCAGTTATTATAGGACTATTTCTCTCTATACTATTTGTATTTCATATACCTTTGACTATTGGCTGTTCTTGTAGGCACTTTAGTATTGCCAGTGTAACAGTATAGCTTCCGTCCCTCTCCTCGAACCAGAAACACGTCGACAACAGCCACCCTCGAAGCATCGTTACCCATCGCTCCACAAAAGCCACGGCCCTTGCAGAGCAAGGGGAACAACTACTCCAAGTCTCAGAGCGAGTGACGTTTGAAACGCTATTAGCGCGCACCCCGCTAACCTGCTAGCCATTTCACATCGGTTACACCAGCCTAATCTCGGGAGTCGATAGGCTTGAAGTCATAAACGGCGCAATGCTTGAAGCATTGCGAAGAGCTGCTGGCAAACGCACAAAGTGCTGTTTGAATGAAAAGTGCTGTTTGAATGAATGCTTACGAGGCTGCTGCTGCCTACCACCGCTCAATCAGACTGCTCTATCAAACCATAGACTTAATTATAACATAATAACACAGAAATACGAGCCTTAGGTCATTAATATGGTCAAATCCGGAAACTATCATTTCGAAAATAAAACCTTTATTCTTTCAGTGAAATACGGAACCGTTCCATATTTTATCTAACGGGTGGCATCCGTAAGTCTAAATATTCCTGTTACATTGCACAACCTTCAATGTTATATCATAATTACATAAAATTCTGGCAAATTAGTTCGCAACGAGCCAGACGGCCCAAACTGCTGCATATACCCTGACTCTGTTGCACATAACGCAAGAGAAGTGGCACAATTTCCCTAGTTAAGAAATTCATGTTAGCAGGCAACATTAACTAAATATGCAGGTTTAAAAATATATACTTATGTATTGATGTTTAGGTACACATTGGTGCAACGACAGTGCTTTTTTCGCAAATGCGCTTGTTAAATCACCCGTTTGGCGAAGTAGGCTATGAGTCAATGATAAATTAACCGGCACCGCATCGATTATATGCAACGCAGGACAGGCTAGTAATATCAACCATGTGTAGTTAACTAGTGATTATGTTTAGATGGATTTTTTATAAGATACATTTAATGCTAGCTAGCACCTTGGCTCCTTGCTGCACTCGCATAACAGGTAGTCAGCCTGCCACGCAGTCTCCTCGTGGAGTGTGTCATGACGTTGGCCTGTGGGTAAGGTTTATGACCCCCCATAAATACCTTTCTCCCTTCCCCTCTCTTTCTGACCCTACTGAAGTACTGCTGTCCTGAAGGACTGCTGTCCTGTTAAATATAGAGAGTCTGGGAACATCAAACAAATGGGGAAAGGAACCATATTTTGGTAATAAAACCAGTTGGAAATATGCTTTGGAACGTAATGAGTATGGATGTCAGTTCGGTTGTCATCTGAGACATTATGACTGATGACAGGACGACATAAACTGTACCTGGGAAAGTATACACCCTCTAGTTATCAGAGTCACATGGAATTGTTATGCAATTGAAATGTTTGATATTGAAATTGTTTGTTAGGAGATTAAATGTAATTTTAGCTTCCAAATGAGAGAATTGGGTTTTCATAAGGAAAGTGCCCTGCTTGATCAGTGGCCCACCCCTGTGAAGAGACAGGGGTTATAAACGATGAAACACATCCTTCCCCCTCTCCACTATATAAGCCTTTGACGAAAAGATAACCACATGTTCCAGTACGTGAGGTCTGCAGCCTCTACGTTAGAAGGACACACGTCAAGTACAGAACTAAGCCGAGCTTTGGTGGCGAATGGTATGAACTTTGAGCTTATTCACTACAGAAGTGATACTTCCTAGCCGTTGAGTTAGCAGCGGCCGCTGTCGACGGGGGCTAGGAAAGGACGGACGACGGATCCAGTCTAACAGACAGACGAAGATACCACCACGTATCCAATTTACCACCAGAGACATTCTTCCGAGGACAGGAAGATCTGTTGGCCAACCCGGCCAGCATCTACGACCAATCTACCGAAGCGCAGCTCAGAGTAAATATTTATTGCATTTTCCTTTTCCAAATGGGCGGTAATTTAGAATGCATAAGATAATGTATTTACGATAGCATAGCTGCTGTTTCTTCGTTCCTAAGTCTTCCCGCTCTTTCATTCAAGCCCAACCCCCTTTCCTTTGTGTAACCAGCCATCATGTATTCGGTGTATTTGTAATTCTGTGTGATTAGTTTAGGTATTTAGTAAATAAATAATTAAACCCAATTTTGTATTGCTGATTCAACTTGTTAGCCAGGGTTCGTGAAGATAGCCAAGAATTTACAACTTTCATTATGAGACTGAAAATAAGATAAGGGTTAATATTGACTGCTATCGATGTAAAATATTACTAAGTATTTTAAGAGTTTATTCGGAAGATAACGGCTCTATAAACGTTCTTCCGTGGTGCCCCGACTTTCTGGTTAATTACATTTACATGATTAGCTTAATCAGGTAATATTAATTACAGAGAAAGGATTTTTATAGGTTAGCATGTCATATCACTTAATCCGGCATAGCCAAAGACACGACAAGTGCAAAGTCATCGGCGTCCAACAATGCCGATTGTTATGACAACTTGAAAATCGGTCGACCTCTAGTGTACGTGTCATCAGCTTCTTGATAATTCCCCACCTGTCAAGTGGATAGATTATCTTGGCAAAGTAAAAATGCTCACCAGCAGGGATGTAAACAAATTTCTGCACAATTTCAGAGCTTTTTTTTGCATATGGAACATTTCTGGGATCTTTTATTTCAGCTCATGAGACATGGTGATATAGTTGCGTTCACTACTGTTTAAGAATTCCTGAGTATCTCCAATCAAGAGGGCTTGTTTAATCTTCTCTGAACTGAAACATCTGGTGTTGTACTGCCGTCAAAAGTAGAGCGATTGCTTAGTTTGACAGCAGTCAACCCAGAATGTATTTTCTTTCCCATTGTCAGGTCATGAGCATCACTGCTTTTCTAAAGTTCTGTTTTCACAGCACACTCTTACTCCCAGTATGTTTGCATACATTGTGTTCATAGAATTTAGCGAGTCGTGTTGTCAGTAGGGCTCTATAGTAGCTGTTGGGTCGTCAGTTCAGTTAATCTCATTGATTTGTGAGGTGTTTACCACCACATCTTGCCATGCCTTGGCCACACCATTCATCAAATCAAAGTTTATTTGTCACGTGTGCCGAATACAACAGTGAAATGCTTACTTACAGGCTCTAACCAATAGTGCGGCAAAAAAAAAAAAGTGTGCGTGTAGGTAAGTAAAGAAATAAAACAGTAAAAAGACATTTGAAAATAAGAGTAGCAAGGCTATATACAAACACCGGTTAGTCAGGCTTATTGAGGTAGTATGTACAAGTGACTATGCATATATGAACAGAGAGCAGCAGTAGCGTAAAAAAGAGGGGTTGGCGGGTGGTGGGACACAATGCAGATAGTCCGGGTAACCATTTGGTTACCTGTTGAGGAGTCTTATGGCTTGGGGGTAAAAACTGTTGAGAAGCCTTTTTGTCCGGTACCGCTTGCCATGCGGTAGTAGAGAGAACAGTCTATGACTGGGGTCTTTGACAAATTCAGGGCCTTCCTCTGACACCGCCTGGTGTAGAGGTCCTGGATGGCAGGCAGCTTTGCCCCAGTGATGTACTGGGCCGTACGCACTACCATCTGAAGTGCCTTGCGGTCGGAGGCCGAGCAATTACCGTACCAGGCAGTGATGCAACCGGTCAGGGTGCTCTCGATGTTGCAGCTGTAGAACCTTTTGAGGATCTCAGGACCCATGCCAAATCTTTTTAGTTTCCTGAGGGGGAATAGGCTTTGTCGTGCCCTCTTCACGACTGTCTTGGTGTGTTTGGACCATTCTAATTTGTTGTTGATGTGGACACCAAGGAATTTGAAGCTCTCAACCTGCTCCACTACAGCCCCGTCGATGAGAATGGGGATGTGCTCGGTGCTCCTTTTCCTGTAGTCCACAATTATCTCCTTAGGTTGTTATTCTGGCACCACCCGGCCAGGTCTCTGACCTCCTCCCTATAGGCCGTCTCGTCGTTGACGGTGATCAGGCCTACCACTGTTGTGTCATCAGCAAACTTAATGATGGTGTTGGAGTCGTGGGTGTACAGGAGGGGACTGAGCACGCACCCCTGGGGAGCTCCAGTGTTGAGGATCAGCGTGGCAGATGTGTTGTTACCTACCCTCACCACCTGGGGGCGGCCCGTCAGGAAGTCCAGGATCCAGTTGCAGAGGGAGCCGTTTAGTGCCAGGTTCCTTAGCTTAGTGATGAGCTTTGAGGGTACTATGGTGTTGAACACTGAGCTGTAGTCAATGAATAGCATTCTCACATAGGTGTTCCTTTTGTCCAGGTGGGAAAGGGCAGTGTGGAGTGCAATAGAGATTGCATCATCTGTGGATCTGTTTGGGCGGTATGCAAATTGGAGTGGGTCTAGGATAATGGTGTTGTGAGCCATTACCAGCCTTTCAAAGCACTTCATGGCTACGGACGTGAGTGCTACGGGTCTGTAGTCATTTAGGCAGGTTGCCTTTGTTCTTGGGCACAGGGACTATGGTGGTCTGCTTGAAGCATGTTGGTATTACAGACTCAATCAGGGACATGTTGAAAATGTCAGTGAAGACACCTGCCAGTTGGTCAGCACACGTCCTGGTAATCCATCTGGCCCCGCAGCCTTGTGAATGTTGACCCGTTTAAAGGTCTTACTCACACAGTCGTCCGGAACAGCTGATGCTCTCATGCATGCCTCAGTGTTGCTTGCCTCGAAGCCAGCATAGAAGTGATTTAGCTCGTCTGGTAGGCTCGTGTCACTGGGCAGCTCGCGGCTGTGCTTCCCTTTGTAGTCTGTAATAGTTTGCAAGCCCTGTCACATCCGACGAGCGTCGGAGCCGGTGTAGTACGATTCAATCTTAGCCCTGTATTGACGGTTCGTCGCAGGGCATAGCGGGATTTCTTTTAAGCTTCCGGGTTAGAGTCCCGCACCTTGAAAGCTGCAGCTCTACCCTTTAGCTCAGTGCGAATGTTGCCTGTAATCCATGGCTTCTGGTTGGGGTATGTACGTATGTACGTACAGTCACTGTGGGGACGACGTCCTCAATGCACTTATTGATAAAGCCAGTGACTGATGTACTCCTCAATGTCATCGGAAGAACCCCGGAACATGTTCCAGTCTGTGATAACAAAACAGTCCTGTAGTTTAGCATCTGCTTCATCTGACCATTTATATAGACCGAGTCACTGGTGCTTCCTGCTTTAATTTGTGCTTGTAGGCAGGAATCAGGAGGATAGAGTTGTGGTCGGATTTACCAAATGGAGGGCGAGTTTTGTACGCGTCTCTGTGTGTGGAGTACAGGTGATCTAGAATTATTTTCCCTCTGGTTGCACATTTAACATGTTGATAGAAGTGATTTAAGTTTCCCTGCATTAAAGTCTCCGGCCACTACAAGCGCCGCCTCTGGGTGAGTGGTTTCCTGTTTGCTTATACAGCTGGCTGAGTGTGGTGCTAAATAACCAGCAAAAGTATAGCTGAGAACTCTAGGCAAGTAGTGTGGCCTGCAGATTATTACAATATACTACTTCTGGCGAGCAAAATCTAGACACTTCCTTAGATTCCGTGCACCAGCTGTTTACAAATATGCACAGATGTGCAGCGTGTATTCCGCGAAACAGAGGATATTACAGTTTGATGTCCCGTTGGTAGGATATTCGTGAACGGAACTTCTCAGGAGATCATAGCCAGGACTCAATCCCTTGTAAAATGTTAATATCATTTAGTGCTAATGTGTCCTGAGCCCATTCCCTGATGAGAACTAAAAGAACCAGGCCTTCACAACTACAGGGGTCCATGACACAGACTGAGGAACAAAAACCCAAAGCTGTGTAACAGCACAGATGGAAACTACACCTCCAGAGAGCTGCTCTGTTTACTGACACCCCAATCACATCAGTGTAACAAAATGCTCCAGAAAAGGGTTCTAATGAAAAACTTTATTTCAGCACTTGAAAGACGTCTCAAGGGTTGCAGGTGTGACCTCAATGTCATCTTCCATCTGTCGAGGAGCAAATCCATTACCAAACTGACCAGCATTTAGATTAAAGGAAGACTGGCTCCCTAAATCATTTATACTGCATGTATAGTATATGACTCAGCAATAGCTCACCAGCTTGGAACCCCTACTTGCAAGGGAAGACGTATTCTGTCTCAGCCTGGTCACCTGTAACCGTAAGACAGGTTAGTCTGAGTAAATGAAAACAAGTTGCCCAAATGTTCCTCAGAAGAGGGGTTAGTAGAGCAACTTACTTGGCTGGTAGTAGTCATAGATTCTGACCACCGCTGGCTTTAGATTCTGTACTGGGAGCTCCTGTATGATGTCCAGGGTGATGTGGAAAGGAAATAGTGATGTCAGCTGTTGGGAGAAAAACAAACATATTGCTCATTATACAGCAAAATCTATATATGGAGTGCCATGGGAATGGTTTCCACCTCACCTCTGTCAGGTACATTAACACATGGTCATCTTTGATATCAACACGATCCACTTGACTTGAACCCCTCAGCTGTGAAGACAAGTCATTGATATTGCATGGACAAAAAAAAAGGGACACCGATGGATAAAGGTCACACCACAACAACTCACCCTCCCCAAAGAGTCTGGATCTGGGGAAAACCCAGAGAGCATTTTCAAATCCACTACAATCATATTGGTGGTGAGCTCCTTTCCATGATATCTGAGAAAAACATGATTGACAACTGCTTTTAATAATCAAATGCTTGGATTATTTTAGCCATAAAGGTCAATAACCCTGATTCATTTGGGTCAAACCCATTCTGCAAGTCATGCGCCAAGATAACACATTTAAAATAATTCATACAAATGGGTCCTTCACTCTTACCGAAACTGGAGCTTCAGCGTGACTCTGGGTCTCAAAGACTTGATGTTGCAGTCCACCTCTGGAGTCACCTGGATACTGAGCGTTGTGCTTCTGGTAGGAGTAGGGACGTTGTAGTGGAGCACCACCTGGGATAGAGAAGAGGAAGTCAGGGAAACCATCCTGTCCAAATACAAACATCTTCCCTGTAATGTATATTAAAGCGCATCTTGCGCCACAGGACTGGGAGCAGAGATGTGTATTCACTGACCTGCACTGAGGCACAAGCACTGCCCTTCACTTCAACGCTGTACTTCCCTTCTGTGTCCTGCAGCGCCCTCTCCTGGTACAGAAGCTTGTTGTTTTGGTTCACATGGAAGAGGCACCGTTCCCCACTGGGAGACCGTACCGTCACTGTGCTGGCTCCTCCTCTACTGAACACCCTGGTGGAGTAGAGAGCCAGGGCCTGGAGGGCCACCACGGTGTCCTAGACATACAGACCACAGGACAATACCTTCAATGACAAAGACCGTTTTTAAAGGCTTCATTTTTCCAAATTCAACAGTTGCTAAAGTGACTATAGCCCAATTCCATCCATTATGATGGTGGTGGTTTCTAGGCTCTGTACCAGTGGAAGTGAGCCTCACCAGAGTTCTGCCTGTACTAGTGCACAAGGTGCCATTTCAGACCACTGGTGTTTGGGAAGTATACCTGTGTGGAGGAGAAGCCTCCGTAGGCGTTCTGCTGCCTCACCAGCCACCTGACGATGCGGGAGGCGTAGCCCAGGTCAGAGGTAGACCGAGAAGAGGCACTGAGGGACGCCAGCAGAACGTAGGAGCTGATCTCCACCTCCAGGGAGGGTGAGGTCTCCGAGGAGGACTGGGACCAGTGCAGGAGACCCCCTGAGGGTTGAGGAGCACACAGACACACACTTCAGGATAAGGACTAGCTTAGTCGTCCTAATACAGACTAGACAAAACAAAGTCCTGACCTCCCCAAATCAACTTTGGCTGTTTGATTGGACAAAGGTTTGCACTTTTAGGAAGACTCCATTATCCAGGCAAGACCGCACTAACAGATCTTGGACCAGGATATAGCTCACCCTCTTGAAATGAGATGGTGTCGAGGTGCTGCAGAAGCTGGGCCCGTGTCTCCATGTCACCTGCCAGGGTGAAGGTGTAGGCCAGCAGAGCAGTAGCGTAGGTGTTGGACATATCACTGGTGGAGTTCTTCAGGCAAGACAAGCTGTGGTCCACAACAGGATCCTGGAGCACAGAATAACAGCAGCACATTAAGACACAAGCCAGCCTGGTCCCAGATCAGTTTGGACTGGGTTCCATTCAACTTGTTGATTAGTGACAGCTTTTTGCTGAGGAATGGGATCGTTACGTCGCATTTGGTATATGCAGGGCTCCTCTGATAGAGGCCTTGGTCTCAGTGGGCTTCTTAAAATAAAGGTGAAAGCAGACAATACAAACAGATCTGGGACCAGGCTAGAGAGAGTCAAGCTGGAGCACAGATCTGCTTATATAACGCCCATTCTTTGTTATTTCATAGGCTACTTTCAGACAAGTTACTTCATTGTACAATCTTTAGATGACAGTTGATGTAAGACAGACACAGATTTCATACAGGAGGCTAAATGAGTTGCGAGAAACGGTTACGTGGAGTGAAGCTACTTACCGACACGGACATGTTGAGCTCCAGCATTGAAGCAGTGATGTAAGCCGTCAGTGTGACTTCATCCGTCACTCCACCCTAGAAAACAATGTTAAAATACTAACTGCATCTAGCCTGTTGATTTAACATCCTTCAGTTTGTTAGCAATATAAATACCTTCATTCTGTTGTTCAAGAGCTTCCCTAAAGTTCTGAAACAGCCATGTTTGCCTTGTTGACGTTCCAACCAAGTCTTGGACTGCTCCATTGTTGCCGGGTCAACATAGATGAAAGACTGGGCTTTGCCAAAGGATCTCAAGACAAAAGCAGTCAGCCTGAAGAAAGAACTGGATTCATTTAAAAGCCCTGACATCACATGTCAACTGTCCTATCCGTAGGTGAAAAACAAGCCAAGTACTCGCCAGGTGTTCCCCAAGCCTTGTCCAAACGTGCTGTACGCACCATCAGCATTCTTGTAGTTCAGCTGCCTTTGGTAACCTGCCGGTGGGTTTTTAGCATGAACAGTGACCAAGTGGTTGTTCTACTCCCAGAGTTGAGCCCCAAATGGCTCCCCAACCCTGTTCATGGAGAGCTACCCTCCAACCAAGCTGTAATTAGCCCATTCAGCCAGCTAATTATTAGAAGGGGAGCTAGACCAGGGTTGGAGTGAAACCCTACAGGACAGTAACTCCCCAGAAACAGGGTTGGAGAGTCCTGCACTATGAGACAGTGTCAATATTCTACCATCAAATGACTTCAGTAGGAATCCATGTGTTGGGTCAGTGATATCATCTGTTATGTAGCTCCATCGTTACCACACCGTGGAGAAACACTTTAAAATGGTTTGGAATAGAAAACTAAATCCTCTAATTTGGTGTCTAATCAAGACAGATTTTAAGGGACTCTCCTACCACTAGTGAGGAACTTGGTGGCCTTGTCTAGGATGGCTGGCGTGAGCTGCTTTGTATTCCGCAGGTACTCCAGGATGTAGATATTGGGGGAGAGCAGGGCCATATTCTGCTCCCCACAACCATACGGCATCTGCAACAGTCCATCCAGGTTGTTGAGGGCCCGACCCAGGATGTCCCCTACAGAGAAACAAGGGACTTCTGTTAGACTGTCCTCTTTAGCAAACAGCAGCATCGTTGTCTTCCCACCACTACACAATGCTTTATTTTACCCAGAACAGAGAGGGAAATCCTAGCAGAGCCATCCACCACATTCTGGGGGAGTTGTACTTCCACCTCCTCTGTCAGAGCTTCTCCTGTGGACACAAACATGCGCTGAATGAGGATGATCACAACCACCGTGAACATTCAACGCTGATTCATTACTGACCAGTAGGACACAGCAACCAGTTGTAGGTGTGGCTCTTCTCTGTTCCCTCAGCCTGGAGGAGAGGGATTCTTTTCAGAGGCAGTTACACCAGACACCATCTGTGCAACCTAACAGCAGTAGACCACATACCTTCACCAGCAGGCTCCGTGTGACCGTGTCAACGCGTCCTCTCTCCGGTACGTTCACAACCCCGTTACCACACTCAGCGTGGGACTGGACAGCCGCTGCACTAACGGACACGTTCAAAACCCCTACACGCAGTACAGCACAGGTTACACAACTCAGGTTGACATCCATTCTGCCGTTTCAACAGTTGAATGAAGACTAACCCAGGACAGAGGGGCCATTGTCCAACTGAAGGTCTTTCTTCCATTGGCACACAAGCACGAGGAGTCCTGGACATCACGCACAGGTGTGAGAGTGTAGTCGGAGGAAAGAGCTGGAGTCACAGAAACCTGCCAAAGAGGAACACGTCGTAAGATAACATGGTACGACAAAAACAATACAACTCAAGAAACCATCGTACCATGATGCACTTGGAGAGGTAATTAAACACGGTGGCCTTCAGCTCAAAGTGCTCTCCCCGGATGACCGAGTAAGGCAGGGTGAGCTCCAGGAAGAAGGGCTGGAAGACCGTGAGCTCCACCAGAGGAGCCAGACCGAAGCCACTGGGGGCCAGGCAGAAGACCTCAGTCTCCCAGGTGGTGATGGTGTCTGGGACTGTCAGGGGGACATCTGCTGATCCAGACTCCCTGGAATACAGAGGTCAGAGTTCAAACAGAAAGCCACCAAGGGACTAATTTCAACACCGTTTGTTGTTACAAATGCATTTAAGCTTTATCTAACCAGGGACACCCATTGAGGTCAGCCTCACTGTGCAGAGCACTTACCCAACTTCCACAAGATCCCAAATCCATGTCTCAGGGAACAATGTACGGACCGTCTGTATGGGTGGCGGAGGTGGAGCGGCAAGTCCACCAGCCACAGCCATTTCAAGTCTAGGACCCGCTGATCCAGGCCTAGCCATTTGGCTGTAAGCTACTACTAACACAAAACATGGCCATTATTGTCAAGTTAAAAATGGACTGAATGCTGTGCTCAGTGAGTGTGTTTAGACCAGGCTTTGTTATTCTAGCAAAAAGTAAGCCATTTCCCAAGGTTCAATAAAGACAATGATGAGAATAAGGGTTGGTAAGGACATCTCACCATAGGAGCGATAGTACTGGTTCCCCTGGTAACTGAGGCAGGAAGGTACTCTTATATCCAGGTTAGTCGCTAGCTTCAGTCCCAGTGTCTAGAAATGTCAGAAACAACTCATTATTAATAAATGTCCATTTGTCATTCTATTAAGAATAACAGTATGGGGGCTGATTCTTCAAGTTGAGAAAACAGGGCAGAAATATTTACCTGAAAAACTGCATAAGGATCATTTGTCTCCTCAGACGGTCCATATGGGTATGGCATTATGGATCTCCTTGGTCTAACACGTAAACATGCTACTGGATCTTCGAGCTCGTAGGGAATATAGGTCGTCTCCTTGACTGGTAACAAATCAAATATCTGGAATGGGACAAAAGGGAGGCTTGAAATTCTCTTGTTCATTGGGGACCAAACAGGACACTCAATTTTGGTTTTCCATTGCTAAACTTTTAGAAAGTTGTCCTATCAACCCAGAGGTGCTTTCCAGTTACCGAGAGTCAATAGAAAGCAGGCCTCAAGCCAGAGAACCAGTCTCATTACATTTGATAAAAGCTCCCCAAATAACCAGATCCACTCCATGTCTGCTGTAGTCACTGGTTGTATTCCCAGCACCACCAAAACTGTAGGTATGGTGGTACCACTGTTGTTCACTTCAGTGAGCTCCGTTACCTTGTCAGCATCCAGCCTCTTCCCTGGCTCCATGATGCCAACACTCTGGTCCACAGCACTGAGGCCACAGAGGGAACCGGGCTGGGCCGAGAGATGCAGGGTGTTCTCCTCCCCTGGGACAGCGTTGGAGGGCGAGAACGCCACCAACACCTGGCATACACATCAGATACCATTACTCCAGGTATGATACAGTCTGCATGGAAATACTGGACACCTTTCATAAAGTGGCAACAATGACAGACTCCTGCACACACCTTGTTCCTGAAGCATTTCTCAGTGGGGAAGTTCATGCTGTGGGCGATGACAGTCTCACTGGGTAGCATACTGTACACCAGGAGCTGAACCACCGGTGCCATCTCTGGAACCACTGCCAACGTCAAGGTGACGTCACCCTCAGCTACTGCAACGCAAGAGCAGGTCACTGTCATCAAGAACCTTCCAGAACGGTCAGAATCACTTAATGAAACACTCACCAGGACTGTCCTGCTGCACAGTAACATTGATGTGTCCATGCTGAACTATGACCCCTCTGGATAAGGCCTGGAGGGAAAGGGAACAGTTCTCAGCAACTCAGAGAGGAGACGTTGCAACCTGGACTCATGGGGTAGACGTAACATGGTAAACAAATCCAGGACTCCAATTAGTATGATACGTTACGTTTCGTATGTATTCATTAGTGGATGTCCATTTCATACATGTTACGAATTTGCTAAATGTATTGTTTATACATTAGCTAGGTTGGGTTACCGTGGTTGATTAGCAGTATAGGAACATCCTTCCTTTGAAAGTGTGGCTGGGGCAATGTCTGAAATCATCCTGGAAATATGGTGCTATTTGAGAGGCACCATGGGTTTGCAGGTTTGTTCCTGGTTCTACTCACCAGGTAGAGGACATCCACAGAGCCCTTTGGGACAGTCTCCCCTACGATGGCATAGCGGATGGTGATTGACACTGCCTGCCCACATGCCAGTGGTTCCTCCATCTTCTGAATAGCCAGGGAGCTGGACGGTTTACTGTCTGGGGCAGCGGGCTGGATCAGTGAGAGGACGTGTTGCCCTCTGTTGAAATAGGGGACCCTGTATCCTGGGTACTCCACTTGTGGGGTGTCACTCACCTGGAAAGGAACAAAAGGCCCAATCCTAAATCTACCCCTAGACACCGTCCTATATACAGTGGGGGGATCTGAGAGGATAACAGGAAGCAATATAATAACACATCCACCTAGGTCACAGCATGTTAGGGTCATGGCCTTAGGGCAGCGTTTCCCAACTGTCCTGGGGACCCCAAGCGGTGCACGTTTTGGTTCCCCCTAACACTACACAGCTGATTCAAATCTTGATGAAGAGTTCATTATTTGAAGTCAGCTGTGTAGGGCAACAAACTAAACACGCACCCCTCACGGTCTCCAGGACAGTTGGGGAAACGCTGGCATGGAGTATAAAGTCTCTCAAACCGACAAGGAATCATACTTACTACGAGGTTAATATTCTCTCTGGGCATACTGGTTGTGTTGACGGAGAACCTGGCAATACCACGACTGTCCGTGGTTAGGTTCTGTAGTCGTAGATATGAGGACCAGCCTTTCTCCTCAAACAGGTAGACTAACATGTCAGAGATGGGTGTGTTGTTAAATCGAACAGCATTTATCTGAGGAAAAGGTATGAATGAAGTGACACCACATACTGGTACTTCAGGACAAGCAAAAAGCATCCACAAGTCAACAGGAACACCATTTGGACTTACCTTGCCTTCGATAATTGATCCATGCTCATAGATTTGGGGTGTGTCAACAAATGTGAATTCTCCAATCACATAGGAGAGCTCTACATTTTTTTCCTCTGACAGTGTAATACCTGTCAAATGAAAACAAATAATAGGATGGTAACTGAATTGCAGAATATTAAAACAGCATTATATAAAACCAAAGGTCAAAAAGCTCTTTCTTACCAACCTTGAGCCAACGCAGAGTAACCCAAACTCAGTCCTGGACCCACCTCAGTTTCTTGCCCAGCACAACAGCTGATTCAAATCATCAAAACTACATTAGGAGATGGTTATTTGAGTCAGCCGTGTAGCGCTCGGACAAAAACCAAAACGTGAACCCAGGGGGGCCCCAGGACAGTTAGGGAAACCCTGATCTAATGAAACAGGCAATAGTTACATCGCCATCAGCTGAAGTGAAATGAAGGGTTTGTATTGAGTCAATCATAATGATTGTGATAGAGGACTTGCCTGTCCCCTCCTCCTGAACTTCTGCATGGAAACTAAACACGTCTCTCAGCAATTTCTCTCCTGCATTCTTTGTGAAAATTGCCATGTTGAAGGCATAAGAAGCACAGCCAGTATTGTCCATCTAGGAAAAGCAAGCAGAACCCCATTCAAATGTAATCTGTTGGTAAATACAGCACTACTAGCTAGAGGAAAGCATACAAACCTCTATTGACTCTTCGTGGCATGGAGGTGTGTAATCAGGAACTCCTTGTGGATTTCTCTCATCAATTGTTATTGGTATCACTGCATTGTCCACCAAGGGTCGGCACAACTTCACCCCTGCTTTACCAGGTACAGGCTGCCCATACGTGTATCTGATTTCAATTCACAACAAGACAAGTGTCAATTTCCTCCATCCAGTTACCATATTAAAAACCTAAAGGCTTGTGCATTCCTGCAGGCTTTAAGTCACATGTTTAACATGGTCAATGAATCTGGACCTGTCTTCATAGAGCCTCAGAATGGGATCAGTTTTAACTAGAGATCATAATGAACAAGGTCACATGTCAGGGTGGGACCTGATCCTAATCTGAGAACCAAGAACCAGCTGTTCATGTTAATGCCACTAACAAATCTCAGGGATTGTAGCAGCACTATAGGTCTTCAATTAGCATGGCTCATTAATGCAGATATTTTTATTAAGTGCATTTCCACATGAAGCTACAGTACTAGCAGAGGCTGCTGCCTACAGACTTGAAATCATTGGAATACTAGTCACTAATAATGCTGACATACCTTGCATTACTCATCTCATATGTATATACTGTATTCTTAATTCCATTCCTTAGATGTGTGTATTAAGCATTTGTCAAATTGCTGCACGTGACCAATAAAATGTGATTTACTTGTATTTAAGATCCAAATCCTTACTTTGAAATGTAAATGAAATACTTCTAATAGTATTTCAACCCAGGTCTGCATTAGCGTAATGACATTTAGTGGACTAACTACAATACATTGCAAATCACCAATAGTGTTTACTCACTCTGCACACACTTTCACTTCATACTCTTCTTGAACAACGCTGATCTTGTCAGTGAGGTTCATCTGGATCTCAAACTTGGGCAAAACTACAGAGAAAAACAACAGCAGTCAACTCTAGAACGTTCCAGGATTGTGATGCATCCATTCAACATTACCTAGCATGAAAGAGAAACTCAACCTACCATACTTTTCTACCTTGAAGTTGTGGTAGATTTTCTCTTCACCAATCCACACTACAATAGTATAGGATCCTACAGGTGCTTCAGAGTTCAGGGGGTGAGAAAGTTGCAGAATGTTGCCACTGGATGTAGTGTTGACCCACTGTCCAATCCGGTTGTGATTAACATCCTGTTGGTTCATAGGAAGGGGAACGTTCAGCAGGACAAGGAGTCAGCTCTATTCATGACATTTCTATCTGCAACATGCATTTACTGAAGGGGGCCCAGATCACACAAAGCTGACTGGAAGTATTTGGCTACGTTCTACAGTAGGTGGAAATGAGGACCTAGCTAGCTGGGGGAGTCATAATCTTGCAGTAGTTACACTGACAGTCAACATAAAGTTAAACTAACAAGGATCTTACCTCAAGTTCCACAATGTTGTACTGTGAAGGGCAAAGACAAGAGATGGGTTCATGTTTCATTAAACAGCAGAGTAGCATAACTGTCCACAACTACAGGAACTAGACAGGTGATTGGCTTGGTCGCTTAACGTAAACATCACATGTAGCATTTGCACTGGGAATGGCAATTCAATCTCAGGAAGAGATGATCCCATTCTGACCTACATGAATGGAAACCCCATGTCCTGGCTGGCTGATTGCTGTACATAGTGTTACATAATACCAGATTGCTATGGCCATCACAGTATTGTGACACTTCTGTATTTTGGTCTGAAACAGTAGAGACTGAACTAAAATACTATTGTATATTTTCAACTCACCAGCTGATTGACAGGGCTAAAATTGGTATCCAAGGTGACGACTCTAAAATGCACTGTAGACAAACACAATATTAGAAGCATCATTTCAGACAACTTTCTCAAAATTCCCAGAAATACTGGTTGAGGATTTCCATCCTGATTCCAGTGTACATATCCTGAGTGAACCCAGTGGATTTAATGCATCTGCACCACATTCCTGAACAACGAGGCTCTTCAGATGTCTATCGTTTCCCTCTACAATCCTCATAAACCACGCATGACTCGTTAGAACAGAGTGGACAGGACCAGACTGGGGGAAGAGCATTGCCGGCAATGATAGTGTTCTTTTCTACACAATTATTGCCTGATGCATTTCAAACAATACTTCATTCTAATACAGTTATAGCCTCAAATAAACAAAGGGAACATGGTGGGGTCGTGGAAGACTGTTCAAAGCCCTGGAGTAAACCATCACCCAATTGTTTCTCAGCAACCAGACTGAAGGTGTACTGGCTCTAACGTTACCCGTTTGTCCTGGGTTGTAGATTGGTTTGTCCGTTTGGATGAACGTCATGGGGCCGTAGGGTTTGATCATGACCCTTCTCTCCTCTGTTGATAGAAATGTTACCCCTCGAACCTCCACCTTAAAGTTCTGCACTTCGTCGCTCTTCACATGAGGGGCCTGTCAGAGACCGAGACAGGGCAACACCGGTGAACTAACGGACCGATAACATAGGACATTAAAATGTGGTGCCGTGTGGCCCAGCTGGTAACTCCTGCAGGGATCACATTATGCACTCAGCGTACTTTAAGTTACATATCAATTGTCTCGATAGTATATACTAGCATGCAATCAAAACCTGAATCTGAAGAAAAGTTCTGGTAGGCCACCACATTGACATTTCCCATAAAATAAGCTGGCGTTGCACAAAGAACCTAAGCGATGCAGCAAAGCTGAGAAGTACATTACACTCTTATTGGAATGGCTCTAGATGTCCACCAATGCTGGGCTGACCTGAAACTGGAAACAGCGGTGAAACTCTTGGTCAGAAGTCTCGTGGAGAAGTCTTTTGTTCTGCCCGTCGGCTATCAGCGATATGGTCATGACCAGGGTCTCGTTGGGCTGCAGAAGGCTGGCACAAAGCTTGGCCTCTGAGCCTGCCTGGATCACTGCAGGAATGGCTACCATGTAAACCCTACAGAGAACACACCCGGCAACGGGAAAATCAGTACCCAATGACAGGATACCTCTAAACACAAAGCCAGGTGAAATACACAGGAGGATAAAGACCTGCAGAAAGGGTAGATTAAAAATTGCTCGAAATCTGCTGACAGAACATTAAACCGAGACAAGCAAGTCTGACCATTAAATTCTAACTTGTGACTGCAGATTGACTTACGGTCTTGGAGTCTCTTGACAGACACAAAGCCAGTGAATGCAGGCAAAGAGTATCCATCTCCAAACCTCAAGCCCAGGAAGAACCATGACTAAAGGAGAAA
>NW_025547548.1:0-48417 GCF_905237065.1 Salmo salar
GTTTGTATGCAGTCTGGTGATATACCAGGGCCTGGGGATGCAGTTAGGTTTGTATACAGTCTGGTGATATACCAGGGCCTGGGGATGCAGTTAGGTTTGTATGCAGTCTGGTGATATACCAGGGACTGGGGATGCAGTTAGGTTTGTATGCAGTCTGGTGATATACCAGGGACTGGGGATGCAGTTAGGTTTGTATGCAGTCTGGTGATATACCAGGGACTGGGGATGCAGTTAGGTTTGTATGCAGTCTGGTGATATACCAGGGACTGGGGATGCAGTTAGGTTTGTATGCAGTCTGGTGATATACCAGGGACTGGGGATGCAGTTAGGTTTGTATGCAGTCTGGTGATATACCAGGGACTGGGGATGCAGTTAGGTTTGTATGCAGTCTGGTGATATACCAGGGACTGGGGATGTAGTTAGGTTTGTATGCAGTCTGGTGATATACCAGGGACTGGGGATGCAGTTAGGTTTGTATGCAGTCTGGTGATATACCAGGGCCTGGGGATGCAGTTAGGTTTGTATGCAGTCTGGTGATATACCAGGGACTGGGGATGTAGTTAGGTTTGTATGCAGTCTGGTGATATACCAGGGACTGGGGATGCAGTTAGGTTTGTATGCAGTCTGGTGATATACCAGGGACTGGGGATGCAGTTAGGTTTGTACAGTCTGGTGATATACCAGGGACTGGGGATGCAGTTAGGTTTGTATGCAGTCTGGTGATATACCAGGGACTGGGGATGCAGTTAGGTTTGTATACAGTCTGGTGATATACCAGGGACTGGGGATGCAGTTAGGTTTGTAGCAGTCTGGTGATATACCAGGGACTGGGGATGCAGTTAGGTTTGTATGCAGTCTGGTGATATACCAGGGACTGGGGATGCAGTTAGGTTTGTATGCAGTCTGGTGATATACCAGGGACTGGGGATGTAGTTAGGTTTGTACAGTCTGGTGATATACCAGGGACTGGGGATGCAGTTAGGTTTGTATGTAGTATGGTGATATACCAGGGACTGGGGATGCAGTTAGGTTTGTATGCAGTCTGGTGATATACCAGGGACTGGGGATGTAGTTAGGTTTGTATGCAGTCTGGTGATATACCAGGGACTGGGGATGCAGTTAGGTTTGTATGTAGTCTGGTGATATACCAGGGACTGGGGATGCAGTTAGGTTTGTATGCAGTCTGGTGATATACCAGGGACTGGGGATGCAGTTAGGTTTGTATGCAGTCTGGTGATATACCAGGGACTGGGGATGTAGTTAGGTTTGTATGCAGTCTGGTGATATACCAGGGACTGGGGATGAAGTTAGGTTTGTATGCAGTCTGGTGATATACCAGGGACTGGGGATGTAGTTAGGTTTGTATGCAGTCTGGTGATATACCAGGGACTGGGGATGCAGTTAGGTTTGTATGCAGTCTGGTGATATACCAGGGACTGGGGATGTAGTTAGGTTTGTATGCAGTCTGGTGATATACCAGGGACTGGGGATGCAGTTAGGTTTGTATGCAGTCTGGTGATATACCAGGGACTGGGGATGCAGTTAGGTTTGTATGCAGTCTGGTGATATACCAGGGACTGGGGATGTAGTTAGGTTTGTATGCAGTCTTATGATATACCAGGGACTGGGGATGCAGTTAGGTTTGTATGCAGTCTGGTGATATACCAGGGACTGGGGATGCAGTTAGGTTTGTAGCAGTCTGGTGATATACCAGGGACTGGGGATGCAGTTAGGTTTGTATACAGTCTGGTGATATACCAGGGACTGGGGATGTAGTTAGGTTTGTATACAGTCTGGTGATATACCAGGGACTGGGGATGCAGTTAGGTTTGTATGCAGTCTGGTGATATACCAGGGCCTGGGGATGCAGTTAGGTTTGTATGCAGTCTGGTGATATACCAGGGCCTGGGGACGCAGTTAGGTTTGTATACAGTCTGGTGATATACCAGGGACTGGGGATGTAGTTAGGTTTGTATACAGTCTGGTGATATACCAGGGACTGGGGATGCAGTTAGGTTTGTATACAGTCTGATGATATACCAGGGACTGGGGATGCAGTTAGGTTTGTATGCAGTCCGGTGATATACCAGGGACTGGGGATGCAGTTAGGTTTGTATGTAGTATGGTGATATACCAGGGACTGGGGATGCAGTTAGGTTTGTATGTAGTCTGGTGATATACCAGGGACTGGGGATGCAGTTAGGTTTGTATGCAGTTTGGTGATATACCAGGGACTGGGGATGTAGTTAGGTTTGTATGCAGTCTGGTGATATACCAGGGACTGGGGATGCAGTTAGGTTTGTATGCAGTCTGGTGATATACCAGGGACTGGGGATGTAGTTAGGTTTGTATGCAGTCTGGTGATATACCAGGGACTGGGGATGTAGTTAGGTTTGTATGTAGTCTGGTGATATACCAGGGCCTGGGGATGCAGTTAGGTTTGTATGCAGTCTGTTGATATACCAGGGACTGGGGATGTAGTTAGGTTTGTACAGTCTGGTGATATACCAGGGACTGGGGATGCAGTTAGGTTTGTATGCAGTCTGTTGATATACGAGGGACTGGGGATGTAGTTAGGTTTGTATGTAGTCTGGTGATATACCAGGGACTGGGGATGCAGTTAGGTTTGTATGCAGTCAGGTGATATACCAGGGACTGGGGATGTAGTTAGGTTTGTATGCAGTCTGGTGATATACCAGGGACTGGGGATGTAGTTGGGTTTGTAAGTAGTCTGGTGATATACCAGGGACTGGGGATGCAGTTAGGTTTGTATGCAGTCTGGTGATATACCAGGGACTGGGGATGCAGTTAGGTTTGTATGCAGTCTGGTGATATACCAGGGACTGGGGATGCAGTTAGGTTTGTATGCAGTCTGGTGATATACCAGGGACTGGGGATGTAGTTAGGTTTGTATGCAGTCTGGTGATATACCAGGGACTGGGGATGCAGTTAGGTTTGTATGCAGTCTGGTGATATACCAGGGACTGGGGATGTAGTTAGGTTTGTATGCAGTCTGGTGATATACCAGGGACTGGGGATGCAGTTAGGTTTGTATGTAGTATGGTGATATACCAGGGACTGGGGATGCAGTTAGGTTTGTATGCAGTCCGGTGATATACCAGGGACTGGGGATGTAGTTAGGTTTGTATGCAGTCTGGTGATATACCAGGGACTGGGGATGCAGTTAGGTTTGTATGCAGTCTGGTTATATACCAGGGACTGGGGATGTAGTTAGGTTTGTATACAGTCTGGTGATATACCAGGGACTGGGGATGCAGTTAGGTTTGTAGCAGTCTGGTGATATACCAGGGACTGGGGATGCAGTTAGGTTTGTATGCAGTTAGGTGATATACCAGGGCCTGGGGATGCAGTTAGGTTTGTACAGTCTGGTGATATACCAGGGCCTGGGGACGCAGTTAGGTTTGTATACAGTCTGGTGATATACCAGGGACTGGGGATGTAGTTAGGTTTGTATACAGTCTGGTGATATACCAGGGACTGGGGATGCAGTTAGGTTTGTATACAGTCTGATGATATACCAGGGACTGGGGATGCAGTTAGGTTTGTATGCAGTCCGATGATATACCAGGGACTGGGGATGTAGTTAGGTTTGTATACAGTCTGGTGATATACCAGGGACTGGGGATGCAGTTAGGTTTGTATGTAGTATGGTGATATACCAGGGACTGGGGATGCAGTTAGGTTTGTATGCAGTCTGGTGATATACCAGGGACTGGGGACGCAGTTAGGTTTGTATGTAGTCTGATGATATACCAGGGACTGGGGATGCAGTTAGGTTTGTATGCAGTCTGGTGATATACCAGAGACTGGGGATGCAGTTAGGTTTGTATACAGTCTGGTGATATACCAGGGACTGGGGATGTAGTTAGGTTTGTATGCAGTCTGGTGATATCCCAGGGACTGGGGATGTAGTTAGGTTTGTATGCAGTCTGGTGATATACCAGGGACTGGGGATGTAGTTAGGTTTGTATGCAGTCTGGTGATATACCAGGGACTGGGGATGCAGTTAGGTTTGTATGCAGTCTGGTGATATACCAGGGACTGGGGATGCAGTTAGGTTTGTATGCAGTCTGGTGATATACCAGGGACTGGGGATGCAGTTAGGTTTGTTAGCAGTCTGGTGATATACCAGGGACTGGGGATGTAGTTAGGTTTGTATGCAGTCTGGTGATATACCAGGGACTGGGGATGTAGTTAGGTTTGTATGCAGTCTGGTGATATACCAGGGACTGGGGATGCAGTTAGGTTTGTATGCAGTCTGGTGATATACCAGGGACTGGGGATGCAGTTAGGTTTGTATGTAGTCTGGTGATATACCAGGGACTGGGGATGCAGTTAGGTTTGTATGTAGTCTGGTGATATACCAGGGACTGGGGATGCAGTTAGGTTTGTATACAGTCTGGTGATATACAAGAGACTGGGGATGCAGTTAGGTTTGTATACAGTCTGGTGATATACCAGGGACTGGGGATGTAGTTAGGTTTGTATGCAGTCTGGTGATATACCAGGGACTGGGGATGCAGTTAGGTTTGTATGCAGTCTGGTGATATACCAGGGACTGGGGATGCAGTTAGGTTTGTATGCAGTCTGGTGATATACCAGGGACTGGGGATGTAGTTAGGTTTGTATGTAGTCTGGTGATATACCAGGGACTGGGGATGCAGTTAGGTTTGTATGCAGTCTGGTGATATACCAGGGACTGGGGATGTAGTTAGGTTTGTATGCAGTCTGGTGATATACCAGGGACTGGGGATGTAGTTAGGTTTGTATGCAGTCTGGTGATATACCAGGGACTGGGGATGTAGTTAGGTTTGTATGTAGTCTGGTGATATACCAGGGACTGGGGATGCAGTTGGGTTTGTATGCAGTCTGGTTATATACCAGGGACTGGGGATGCAGTTAGGTTTGTATACAGTCTGGTGATATACCAGGGCCTGGGGATGCAGTTAGGTTTGTAGCAGTCTGGTGATATACCAGGGACTGGGGATGCAGTTAGGTTTGTAGCAGTCTGGTGATATACCAGGGACTGGGGATGTAGTTAGGTTTGTAGCAGTCTGGTGATATACCAGGGACTGGGGATGTAGTTAGGTTTGTATGCAGTCTGGTGATATACCAGGGACTGGGGATGTAGTTAGGTTTGTATGCAGTCTGGTGATATACCAGGGACTGGGGATGTAGTTAGGTTTGTATGTAGTCTGGTGATATACCAGGGACTGGGGATGCAGTTAGGTTTGTATGCAGTCTGGTGATATACCAGGGACTGGGGATGCAGTTAGGTTTGTACAGTCTGGTGATATACCAGGGACTGGGGATGTAGTTAGGTTTGTATGCAGTCTGGTGATATACCAGGGACTGGGGATGCAGTTAGGTTTGTATGCAGTCTGGTGATATACCAGGGACTGGGGATGCAGTTAGGTTTGTATACAGTCTGGTGATATACAAGGGACTGGGGATGTAGTTAGGTTTGTATACAGTCTGGTGATATACCAGGGACTGGGGATGCAGTTAGGTTTGTATACAGTCTGATGATATACCAGGGACTGGGGATGCAGTTAGGTTTGTATGCAGTCTGATGATATACCAGGGACTGGGGATGCAGTTAGGTTTGTATGCAGTATGGTGATATACCAGGGACTGGGGATGCAGTTAGGTTTGTAGCAGTCTGGTGATATACCAGGGACTGGGGATGCAGTTAGGTTTGTCTGCAGTTAGGTGATATACCAGGGACTGGGGATGCAGTTAGGTTTGTATGCAGTCTGGTGATATACCAGGGACTGGGGATGCAGTTAGGTTTGTATACAGTCTGGTGATATACCAGGGACTGGGGATGTAGTTAGGTTTGTATACAGTCTGGTGATATACCAGGGACTGGGGATGCAGTTAGGTTTGTATACAGTCTGATGATATACCAGGGACTGGGGATGCAGTTAGGTTTGTATGCAGTCTGATGATATACCAGGGACTGGGGATGTAGTTAGGTTTGTATACAGTCTGGTGATATACCAGGGACTGGGGATGCAGTTAGGTTTGTATGTAGTATGGTGATATACCAGGGACTGGGGATGCAGTTAGGTTTGTATGCAGTCTGGTGATATACCAGGGACTGGGGATGCAGTTAGGTTTGTATGTAGTCTGATGATCTACCAGGGACTGGGGATGCAGTTATGTTTGTATACAGTCTGGTGATATACCAGAGACTGGGGATGCAGTTAGGTTTGTATACAGTCTGGTGATATACCAGGGACTGGGGATGTAGTTAGGTTTGTATGCAGTCTGGTGATATACCAGGGACTGGGGATGTAGTTAGGTTTGTATGCAGTCTGGTGATATACCAGGGACTGGGGATGTAGTTAGGTTTGTATGCAGTCTGGTGATATACCAGGGACTGGGGATGTAGTTAGGTTTGTATGCAGTCTGGTGATATACCAGGGACTGGGGATGCAGTTAGGTTTGTATGCAGTCTGGTGATATACCAGGGACTGGGGATGTAGTTAGGTTTGTACAGTCTGGTGATATACCAGGGACTGGGGATGTAGTTAGGTTTGTATGCAGTCTGGTGATATACCAGGGACTGGGGATGTAGTTAGGTTTGTATGCAGTCTGGTGATATACCAGGGACTGGGGATGCAGTTAGGTTTGTATGCAGTCTGGTGATATACCAGGGACTGGGGATGCAGTTAGGTTTGTATGCAGTCTGGTGATATACCAGGGACTGGGGATGCAGTTAGGTTTGTATGCAGTCTGATGATATACCAGGGACTGGGGATGCAGTTAGGTTTGTATACAGTCTGGTGATATACCAGGGACTGGGGATGCAGTTAGGTTTGTATACAGTCTGGTGATATACCAGGGACTGGGGATGTAGTTAGGTTTGTATGCAGTCTGGTGATATACCAGGGACTGGGGATGTAGTTAGGTTTGTATGCAGTCTGGTGATATACCAGGGACTGGGGATGCAGTTAGGTTTGTATGCAGTCTGGTGATATACCAGGGACTGGGGATGTAGTTAGGTTTGTATGCAGTCTGGTGATATACCAGGGACTGGGGATGCAGTTAGGTTTGTATGCAGTCTGGTGATATACCAGGGACTGGGGATGTAGTTAGGTTTGTATGCAGTCTGGTGATATACCAGGGACTGGGGATGTAGTTAGGTTTGTATGCAGTCTGGTGATATACCAGGGACTGGGGATGTAGTTAGGTTTGTATGTAGTCTGGTGATATACCAGGGACTGGGGATGCAGTTGGGTTTGTATGCAGTCTGGTTATATACCAGGGACTGGGGATGCAGTTAGGTTTGTATGCAGTCTGGTGATATACCAGGGACTGGGGATGCAGTTAGGTTTGTACAGTCTGGTGATATACCAGGGACTGGGGATGTAGTTAGGTTTGTACAGTCTGGTGATATACCAGGGACTGGGGATGTAGTTAGGTTTGTAGCAGTCTGGTGATATACCAGGGACTGGGGATGTAGTTAGGTTTGTATGCAGTCTGGTGATATACCAGGGACTGGGGATGTAGTTAGGTTTGTATGCAGTCTGGTGATATACCAGGGACTGGGGATGTAGTTAGGTTTGTATGCAGTCTGGTGATATACCAGGGACTGGGGATGTAGTTAGGTTTGTATGCAGTCTGGTGATATACCAGGGACTGGGGATGCAGTTAGGTTTGTATGCAGTCTGGTGATATACCAGGGACTGGGGATGCAGTTAGGTTTGTAGCAGTCTGGTGATATACCAGGGACTGGGGATGCAGTTAGGTTTGTATGCAGTCTGGTGATATACCAGGGACTGGGGATGCAGTTAGGTTTGTAGCAGTCTGGTGATATACCAGGGACTGGGGACGCAGTTAGGTTTGTATACAGTCTGGTGATATACCAGGGACTGGGGATGTAGTTAGGTTTGTATACAGTCTGGTGATATACCAGGGACTGGGGATGCAGTTAGGTTTGTATACAGTCTGATGATATACCAGGGACTGGGGATGCAGTTAGGTTTGTATGCAGTCCGATGATATACCAGGGACTGGGGATGCAGTTAGGTTTGTATGTAGTATGGTGATATACCAGGGACTGGGGATGCAGTTAGGTTTGTATGTAGTCTGGTGATATACCAGGGACTGGGGATGTAGTTAGGTTTGTATGCAGTCTGGTGATATACCAGGGACTGGGGATGTAGTTAGGTTTGTATGCAGTCTGGTGATATACCAGGGACTGGGGATGCAGTTAGGTTTGTATGCAGTCTGGTGATATACCAGGGACTGGGGATGTAGTTAGGTTTGTATGCAGTCTGGTGATATACCAGGGACTGGGGATGCAGTTAGGTTTGTATGCAGTTTGGTGATATACCAGGGACTGGGGATGCAGTTAGGTTTGTATGCAGTCTGGTGATATACCAGGGACTGGGGATGTAGTTAGGTTTGTATGCAGTCTGGTGATATACCAGGGACTGGGGATGCAGTTAGGTTTGTATGCAGTCTGGTGATATACCAGGGACTGGGGATGTAGTTAGGTTTGTAGCAGTCTGGTGATATACCAGGGACTGGGGATGTAGTTAGGTTTGTATGCAGTCTGGTGATATACCAGGGACTGGGGATGTAGTTAGGTTTGTATGTAGTCTGGTGATATACCAGGGACTGGGGATGCAGTTAGGTTTGTATGCAGTCTGGTGATATACCAGGGACTGGGGATGCAGTTAGGTTTGTATACAGTCTGGTGATATACCAGGGACTGGGGATGCAGTTAGGTTTGTATGCAGTATGGTGATATACCAGGGACTGGGGATGCAGTTAGGTTTGTATGCAGTCTGGTGATATACCAGGGACTGGGGATGCAGTTAGGTTTGTATGTAGTCTGATGATATACCAGGGACTGGGGATGCAGTTAGGTTTGTATGTAGTCTGGTGATATACCAGGGACTGGGGATGCAGTTAGGTTTGTATGCAGTCTGGTGATATACCAGGGACTGGGGATGCAGTTAGGTTTGTATACAGTCTGGTGATATACCAGGGACTGGGGATGCAGTTAGGTTTGTATGCAGTCTGGTGATATACCAGGGACTGGGGATGTAGTTAGGTTTGTATGCAGTCTGGTGATATACCAGGGACTGGGGATGCAGTTAGGTTTGTATGCAGTCTGGTGATATACCAGGGACTGGGGATGTAGTTAGGTTTGTACAGTCTGGTGATATACCAGGGACTGGGGATGTAGTTAGGTTTGTACAGTCTGGTGATCTACCAGGGACTGGGGATGTAGTTAGGTTTGTATGCAGTCTGGTGATATACCAGGGACTGGGGATGTAGTTAGGTTTGTATGTAGTCTGGTGATATACAAGGGCCTGGGGATGCAGTTGGGTTTGTATGCAGTCTGGTTATATACCAGGGACTGGGGATGCAGTTAGGTTTGTATACAGTCTGGTGATATACCAGGGACTGGGGATGCAGTTAGGTTTGTATGTAGTATGGTGATATACCAGGGACTGGGGATGCAGTTAGGTTTGTATGTAGTCTGGTGATATACCAGGGACTGGGGATGCAGTTAGGTTTGTATGTAGTCTGATGATCTACCAGGGACTGGGGATGCAGTTATGTTTGTATACAGTCTGGTGATATACCAGAGACTGGGGATGCAGTTAGGTTTGTATACAGTCTGGTGATATACCAGGGACTGGGGATGTAGTTAGGTTTGTATGCAGTCTGGTGATATACCAGGGACTGGGGATGTAGTTAGGTTTGTATGCAGTCTGGTGATATCCCAGGGACTGGGGATGCAGTTAGGTTTGTATGCAGTCTGGTGATATATCAGGGACTGGGGATGTAGTTAGGTTTGTATGTAGTCTGGTGATATACCAGGGACTGGGGATGCAGTTAGGTTTGTATGCAGTCTGGTGATATACCAGGGACTGGGGATGTAGTTAGGTTTGTACAGTCTGGTGATCTACCAGGGACTGGGGATGTAGTTAGGTTTGTATGCAGTCTGGTGATATACCAGGGACTGGGGATGTAGTTAGGTTTGTATGCAGTCTGGTGATATACCAGGGCCTGGGGATGCAGTTGGGTTTGTATGCAGTCTGGTGATATACCAGGGACTGGGGATGCAGTTAGGTTTGTATGCAGTCTGGTGATATACCAGGGACTGGGGATGCAGTTAGGTTTGTACAGTCTGGTGATATACCAGGGACTGGGGATGTAGTTAGGTTTGTACAGTCTGGTGATATACCAGGGACTGGGGATGTAGTTAGGTTTGTATGCAGTCTGGTGATATACCAGGGACTGGGGATGTAGTTAGGTTTGTATGCAGTCTGTTGATATACCAGGGACTGGGGATGTAGTTAGGTTTGTATGCAGTCTGGTGATATACCAGGGACTGGGGATGTAGTTAGGTTTGTATGTAGTCTGGTGATATACCAGGGACTGGGGATGCAGTTAGGTTTGTATGCAGTCTGGTTATATACCAGGGACTGGGGATGCAGTTAGGTTTGTATGCAGTCTGGTGATATACCAGGGACTGGGGATGCAGTTAGGTTTGTACAGTCTGGTGATATACCAGGGACTGGGGATGTAGTTAGGTTTGTATGCAGTCTGGTGATATACCAGGGCCTGGGGATGCAGTTAGGTTTGTACAGTCTGGTGATATACCAGGGCCTGGGGACGCAGTTAGGTTTGTATACAGTCTGGTGATATACCAGGGACTGGGGATGCAGTTAGGTTTGTATGCAGTCTGGTGATATACCAGGGACTGGGGATGCAGTTAGGTTTGTATACAGTCTGATGATATACCAGGGACTGGGGATGCAGTTAGGTTTGTATGCAGTCTGATGATATACCAGGGACTGGGGATGCAGTTAGGTTTGTATGTAGTATGGTGATATACCAGGGACTGGGGATGCAGTTAGGTTTGTATGTAGTCTGGTGATATACCAGGGACTGGGGATGTAGTTAGGTTTGTATGCAGTCTGGTGATATACCAGGGACTGGGGATGTAGTTAGGTTTGTATGCAGTCTGGTGATATACCAGGGACTGGGGATGCAGTTAGGTTTGTATGCAGTCTGGTGATATACCAGGGACTGGGGATGTAGTTAGGTTTGTATGCAGTCTGGTGATATACCAGGGACTGGGGATGCAGTTAGGTTTGTATGCAGTTTGGTGATATACCAGGGCCTGGGGATGCAGTTAGGTTTGTACAGTCTGGTGATATACCAGGGCCTGGGGACGCAGTTAGGTTTGTATGCAGTCTGGTGATATACCAGGGACTGGGGATGTAGTTAGGTTTGTATGCAGTCTGGTGATATACCAGGGACTGGGGATGCAGTTAGGTTTGTACAGTCTGGTGATATACCAGGGACTGGGGATGCAGTTAGGTTTGTATGCAGTTAGGTGATATACCAGGGACTGGGGATGCAGTTAGGTTTGTAGCAGTCTGGTGATATACCAGGGACTGGGGATGCAGTTAGGTTTGTATGCAGTCTGGTGATATACCAGGGACTGGGGATGCAGTTAGGTTTGTAGCAGTCTGGTGATATACCAGGGACTGGGGATGTAGTTAGGTTTGTATGCAGTCTGGTGATATACCAGGGACTGGGGATGCAGTTAGGTTTGATAGCAGTCTGGTGATATACCAGGGACTGGGGATGCAGTTAGGTTTGTATACAGTCTGGTGATATACAAGGGACTGGGGATGTAGTTAGGTTTGTATACAGTCTGATGATATACCAGGGACTGGGGATGCAGTTAGGTTTGTATGCAGTCCGATGATATACCAGGGACTGGGGATGCAGTTAGGTTTGTATGCAGTCTGGTGATATACCAGGGACTGGGGATGTAGTTAGGTTTGTATGCAGTCTGGTGATATACCAGGGACTGGGGATGCAGTTAGGTTTGTATGCAGTTTGGTGATATACCAGGGACTGGGGATGCAGTTAGGTTTGTAGCAGTCTGGTGATATACCAGGGACTGGGGATGCAGTTAGGTTTGTATGCAGTCTGGTGATATACCAGGGACTGGGGATGCAGTTAGGTTTGTAGCAGTCTGGTGATATACCAGGGACTGGGGATGTAGTTAGGTTTGTATGCAGTCTGGTGATATACCAGGGACTGGGGATGCAGTTAGGTTTGTAGCAGTCTGGTGATATACCAGGGACTGGGGACGCAGTTAGGTTTGTATACAGTCTGGTGATATACAAGGAACTGGGGATGTAGTTAGGTTTGTATACAGTCTGATGATATACCAGGGACTGGGGATGCAGTTAGGTTTGTATGCAGTCCGATGATATACCAGGGACTGGGGATGCAGTTAGGTTTGTATGTAGTATGGTGATATACCAGGGACTGGGGATGCAGTTAGGTTTGTATGTAGTCTGGTGATATACCAGGGACTGGGGATGTAGTTAGGTTTGTATGCAGTCTGGTGATATACCAGGGACTGGGGATGTAGTTAGGTTTGTATGCAGTCTGGTGATATACCAGGGACTGGGGATGTAGTTAGGTTTGTAGCAGTCTGGTGATATACCAGGGACTGGGGATGCAGTTAGGTTTGTATGCAGTCAGGTGATATACCAGGGACTGGGGATGTAGTTAGGTTTGTAGCAGTCTGGTGATATACCAGGGACTGGGGATGCAGTTAGGTTTGTATGTAGTATGGTGATATACCAGGGACTGGGGATGCAGTTAGGTTTGTATGTAGTCTGGTGATATACCAGGGACTGGGGATGCAGTTAGGTTTGTATGTAGTCTGATGATCTACCAGGGACTGGGGATGCAGTTATGTTTGTATACAGTCTGGTGATATACCAGAGACTGGGGATGCAGTTAGGTTTGTATACAGTCTGGTGATATACCAGGGACTGGGGATGTAGTTAGGTTTGTATGCAGTCTGGTGATATACCAGGGACTGGGGATGTAGTTAGGTTTGTATGCAGTCTGGTGATATACCAGGGACTGGGGATGCAGTTAGGTTTGTATGCAGTCTGGTGATATACCAGGGACTGGGGATGTAGTTAGGTTTGTATGCAGTCTGGTGATATACCAGGGACTGGGGATGCAGTTAGGTTTGTATGCAGTCTGGTGATATACCAGGGACTGGGGATGTAGTTAGGTTTGTATGCAGTCTGGTGATATACCAGGGACTGGGGATGTAGTTAGGTTTGTATGTAGTCTGGTGATATACCAGGGACTGGGGATGTAGTTAGGTTTGTATGCAGTCTGGTGATATACCAGGGACTGGGGATGTAGTTAGGTTTGTATGTAGTCTGGTGATATACCAGGGACTGGGGATGCAGTTAGGTTTGTATGCAGTCTGGTTATATACCAGGGACTGGGGATGCAGTTAGGTTTGTATGCAGTCTGGTGATATACCAGGGACTGGGGATGCAGTTAGGTTTGTAGCAGTCTGGTGATATACCAGGGACTGGGGATGCAGTTAGGTTTGTATGCAGTCTGGTGATATACCAGGGACTGGGGATGCAGTTAGGTTTGTATGCAGTCTGGTGATATACCAGGGACTGGGGACGCAGTTAGGTTTGTATACAGTCTGGTGATATACCAGGGACTGGGGATGTAGTTAGGTTTGTATACAGTCTGGTGATATACCAGGGACTGGGGATGCAGTTAGGTTTGTATACAGTCTGATGATATACCAGGGACTGGGGAAGCAGTTAGGTTTGTATGCAGTCTGATGATATACCAGGGACTGGGGATGCAGTTAGGTTTGTATGTAGTATGGTGATATACCAGGGACTGGGGATGCAGTTAGGTTTGTATGTAGTCTGGTGATATACCAGGGACTGGGGATGTAGTTAGGTTTGTATGCAGTCTGGTGATATACCAGGGACTGGGGATGTAGTTAGGTTTGTATGCAGTCTGGTGATATACCAGGGACTGGGGATGCAGTTAGGTTTGTATGCAGTCTGGTGATATACCAGGGACTGGGGATGTAGTTAGGTTTGTACAGTCTGGTGATATACCAGGGACTGGGGATGTAGTTAGGTTTGTATGCAGTTAGGTGATATACCAGGGACTGGGGATGCAGTTAGGTTTGTAGCAGTCTGGTGATATACCAGGGACTGGGGATGCAGTTAGGTTTGTATGCAGTCTGGTGATATACCAGGGACTGGGGATGTAGTTAGGTTTGTATGCAGTCTGGTGATATACCAGGGACTGGGGATGCAGTTAGGTTTGTATGCAGTCTGGTGATATACCAGGGACTGGGGATGTAGTTAGGTTTGTATGCAGTCTGGTGATATACCAGGGACTGGGGATGCAGTTAGGTTTGTATGCAGTTTGGTGATATACCAGGGACTGGGGATGCAGTTAGGTTTGTAGCAGTCTGGTGATATACCAGGGACTGGGGATGCAGTTAGGTTTGTATGCAGTCTGGTGATATACCAGGGACTGGGGATGCAGTTAGGTTTGTACAGTCTGGTGATATACCAGGGACTGGGGATGTAGTTAGGTTTGTATGCAGTCTGGTGATATACCAGGGACTGGGGATGCAGTTAGGTTTGTAGCAGTCTGGTGATATACCAGGGACTGGGGATGCAGTTAGGTTTGTATACAGTCTGGTGATATACCAGGGACTGGGGATGTAGTTAGGTTTGTATACAGTCTGATGATATACCAGGGACTGGGGATGCAGTTAGGTTTGTATGCAGTCCGATGATATAACAAGGACTGGGGATGCAGTTAGGTTTGTATGTAGTATGGTGATATACCAGGGACTGGGGATGCAGTTAGGTTTGTATGTAGTCTGGTGATATACCAGGGACTGGGGATGTAGTTAGGTTTGTATGCAGTCTGGTGATATACCAGGGACTGGGGATGTAGTTAGGTTTGTATGCAGTCTGGTGATATACCAGGGACTGGGGATGCAGTTAGGTTTGTATGCAGTCTGGTGATATACCAGGGACTGGGGATGTAGTTAGGTTTGTACAGTCTGGTGATATACCAGGGACTGGGGATGCAGTTAGGTTTGTATGCAGTTAGGTGATATACCAGGGCCTGGGGATGCAGTTAGGTTTGTACAGTCTGGTGATATACCAGGGACTGGGGATGCAGTTAGGTTTGTATGTAGTATGGTGATATACCAGGGACTGGGGATGCAGTTAGGTTTGTATGCAGTCTGGTGATATACCAGGGACTGGGGATGCAGTTAGGTTTGTATGTAGTCTGGTGATATACCAGGGACTGGGGATGCAGTTAGGTTTGTATGCAGTCTGGTGATATACCAGGGACTGGGGATGTAGTTAGGTTTGTATGCAGTCTGGTGATATACCAGGGACTGGGGATGTAGTTAGGTTTGTATGCAGTCTGGTGATATACCAGGGACTGGGGATGTAGTTAGGTTTGTATGCAGTCTGGTGATATACCAGGGACTGGGGATGTAGTTAGGTTTGTATGCAGTCTGGTGATATACCAGGGACTGGGGATGTAGTTAGGTTTGTATGTAGTCTGGTGATATACCAGGGACTGGGGATGCAGTTAGGTTTGTATGCAGTCTGGTGATATACCAGGGACTGGGGATGTAGTTAGGTTTGTATACAGTCTGGTGATATACCAGGGACTGGGGATGCAGTTAGGTTTGTATGCAGTATGGTGATATACCAGGGACTGGGGATGCAGTTAGGTTTGTATGCAGTCTGGTGATATACCAGGGACTGGGGATGTAGTTAGGTTTGTATGCAGTCTGGTGATATACCAGGGACTGGGGATGCAGTTAGGTTTGTATGCAGTCTGGTGATATACCAGGGACTGGGGATGTAGTTAGGTTTGTATGCAGTCTGGTGATATACCAGGGACTGGGGATGTAGTTAGGTTTGTATGTAGTCTGGTGATATACCAGGGACTGGGGATGCAGTTAGGTTTGTATGCAGTCTGGTTATATACCAGGGACTGGGGATGTAGTTAGGTTTGTATACAGTCTGGTGATATACCAGGGACTGGGGATGCAGTTAGGTTTGTATGTAGTATGGTGATATACCAGGGACTGGGGATGCAGTTAGGTTTGTATGTAGTCTGGTGATATACCAGGGACTGGGGACGCAGTTAGGTTTGTATGTAGTCTGATGATCTACCAGGGACTGGGGATGCAGTTATGTTTGTATACAGTCTGGTGATATACCAGAGACTGGGGATGCAGTTAGGTTTGTATACAGTCTGGTGATATACCAGGGACTGGGGATGTAGTTAGGTTTGTATGCAGTCTGGTGATATACCAGGGACTGGGGATGTAGTTAGGTTTGTATGCAGTCTGGTGATATACCAGGGACTGGGGATGCAGTTAGGTTTGTATGCAGTCTGGTGATATACCAGGGACTGGGGATGTAGTTAGGTTTGTATGCAGTCTGGTGATATACCAGGGACTGGGGATGTAGTTAGGTTTGTATGCAGTCTGGTGATATACCAGGGACTGGGGATGTAGTTAGGTTTGTATGCAGTCTGGTGATATACCAGGGACTGGGGATGTAGTTAGGTTTGTATGCAGTCTGGTGATATACCAGGGACTGGGGATGTAGTTAGGTTTGTATGTAGTCTGGTGATATACCAGGGACTGGGGATGCAGTTAGGTTTGTATGCAGTCTGGTTATATACCAGGGACTGGGGATGCAGTTAGGTTTGTATACAGTCTGGTGATATACCAGGGACTGGGGATGCAGTTAGGTTTGTACAGTCTGGTGATATACCAGGGCCTGGGGATGCAGTTAGGTTTGTAGCAGTCTGGTGATATACCAGGGACTGGGGATGTAGTTAGGTTTGTAGCAGTCTGGTGATATACCAGGGACTGGGGATGTAGTTAGGTTTGTATGCAGTCTGGTGATATACCAGGGACTGGGGATGTAGTTAGGTTTGTATGCAGTCTGTTGATATACCAGGGACTGGGGATGTAGTTAGGTTTGTATGCAGTCTGGTGATATACCAGGGACTGGGGATGTAGTTAGGTTTGTATGTAGTCTGGTGATATACCAGGGCCTGGGGATGCAGTTGGGTTTGTATGCAGTCTGGTTATATACCAGGGACTGGGGATGTAGTTAGGTTTGTATGCAGTCTGGTGATATACCAGGGACTGGGGATGCAGTTAGGTTTGTATAAGTCTGGTGATATACCAGGGACTGGGGATGTAGTTAGGTTTGTACAGTCTGGTGATATACCAGGGACTGGGGATGCAGTTAGGTTTGTACAGTCTGGTGATATACCAGGGACTGGGGATGCAGTTAGGTTTGTATACAGTCTGGTGATATACCAGGGACTGGGGATGTAGTTAGGTTTGTATACAGTCTGGTGATATACCAGGGACTGGGGATGCAGTTAGGTTTGTATACAGTCTGATGATATACCAGGGACTGGGGATGCAGTTAGGTTTGTATGCAGTCCGATGATATACCAGGGACTGGGGATGCAGTTAGGTTTGTATGTAGTATGGTGATATACCAGGGACTGGGGATGCAGTTAGGTTTGTATGTAGTCTGGTGATATACCAGGGACTGGGGATGTAGTTAGGTTTGTATGCAGTCTGGTGATATACAAGGGACTGGGGATGTAGTTAGGTTTGTATGCAGTCTGGTGATATACCAGGGACTGGGGATGCAGTTAGGTTTGTATGCAGTCTGGTGATATACCAGGGACTGGGGATGTAGTTAGGTTTGTACAGTCTGGTGATATACCAGGGACTGGGGATGCAGTTAGGTTTGTATGCAGTTAGGTGATATACCAGGGCCTGGGGATGCAGTTAGGTTTGTACAGTCTGGTGATATACCAGGGCCTGGGGATGCAGTTAGGTTTGTATGCAGTCTGGTGATATACCAGGGACTGGGGATGTAGTTAGGTTTGTATGCAGTCTGGTGATATACCAGGGACTGGGGATGCAGTTAGGTTTGTATGCAGTCTGGTGATATACCAGGGACTGGGGATGTAGTTAGGTTTGTACAGTCTGGTGATATACCAGGGACTGGGGATGCAGTTAGGTTTGTATGCAGTTAGGTGATATACCAGGGCCTGGGGATGCAGTTAGGTTTGTATGCAGTCTGGTGATATACCAGGGACTGGGGATGCAGTTAGGTTTGTATGCAGTCTGGTGATATACCAGGGACTGGGGATGCAGTTAGGTTTGTATGCAGTCTGGTGATATACCAGGGACTGGGGATGCAGTTAGGTTTGTATGCAGTCTGGTGATATACCAGGGACTGGGGATGCAGTTAGGTTTGTAGCAGTCTGGTGATATACCAGGGACTGGGGATGCAGTTAGGTTTGTATACAGTCTGGTGATATACAAGGGACTGGGGATGTAGTTAGGTTTGTATGCAGTCTGGTGATATACCAGGGACTGGGGATGCAGTTAGGTTTGTATGCAGTCTGATGATATACCAGGGACTGGGGATGCAGTTAGGTTTGTATGCAGTATGGTGATATACCAGGGACTGGGGATGCAGTTAGGTTTGTATGTAGTCTGGTGATATACCAGGGACTGGGGATGTAGTTAGGTTTGTATGCAGTCTGGTGATATACCAGGGACTGGGGATGTAGTTAGGTTTGTATGCAGTCTGGTGATATACCAGGGACTGGGGATGCAGTTAGGTTTGTATGCAGTCTGGTGATATACCAGGGACTGGGGATGTAGTTAGGTTTGTACAGTCTGGTGATATACCAGGGACTGGGGATGCAGTTAGGTTTATATGCAGTTAGGTGATATACCAGGGCCTGGGGCTGCAGTTAGGTTTGTACAGTCTGGTGATATACCAGGGATTGGGGATGCAGTTAGGTTTGTATGTAGTATGGTGATATACCAGGGACTGGGGATGCAGTTAGGTTTGTATGTAGTCTGGTGATATACCAGGGACTGGGGATGCAGTTAGGTTTGTATGTAGTCTGATGATCTACCAGGGACTGGGGATGCAGTTAGGTTTGTATACAGTCTGGTGATATACCAGAGACTGGGGATGCAGTTAGGTTTGTATACAGTCTGGTGATATACCAGGGACTGGGGATGTAGTTAGGTTTGTATGCAGTCTGGTGATATACCAGGGACTGGGGATGTAGTTAGGTTTGTATGCAGTCTGGTGATATACCAGGGACTGGGGATGCAGTTAGGTTTGTATGCAGTCTGGTGATATACCAGGGACTGGGGATGTAGTTAGGTTTGTATGCAGTCTGGTGATATACCAGGGACTGGGGATGTAGTTAGGTTTGTATGCAGTCTGGTGATATACCAGGGACTGGGGATGTAGTTAGGTTTGTATGCAGTCTGGTGATATACCAGGGACTGGGGATGCAGTTAGGTTTGTATGCAGTCTGGTGATATACCAGGGACTGGGGATGTAGTTAGGTTTGTATGTAGTCTGGTGATATACCAGGGACTGGGGATGCAGTTAGGTTTGTATGCAGTCTGGTGATATACCAGGGACTGGGGATGTAGTTAGGTTTGTACAGTCTGGTGATATACCAGGGACTGGGGATGTAGTTAGGTTTGTATGCAGTCTGGTGATATACCAGGGACTGGGGATGTAGTTAGGTTTGATAGCAGTCTGGTGATATACCAGGGACTGGGGATGCAGTTAGGTTTGTATGCAGTCTGGTGATATACCAGGGACTGGGGATGTAGTTAGGTTTGATAGCAGTCTGGTGATATACCAGGGACTGGGGATGCAGTTAGGTTTGTATGCAGTATGGTGATATACCAGGGACTGGGGATGCAGTTAGGTTTGTATGTAGTCTGGTGATATACCAGGGACTGGGGATGCAGTTAGGTTTGTATGTAGTCTGATGATATACCAGGGACTGGGGATGCAGTTAGGTTTGTATACAGTCTGGTGATATACCAGGGACTGGGGATGCAGTTAGGTTTGTATACAGTCTGGTGATATACCAGGGACTGGGGATGTAGTTAGGTTTGTATGCAGTCTGGTGATATACCAGGGACTGGGGATGTAGTTAGGTTTGTATGCAGTCTGGTGATATACCAGGGACTGGGGATGCAGTTAGGTTTGTATGCAGTCTGGTGATATACCAGGGACTGGGGATGTAGTTAGGTTTGTATGTAGTCTGGTGATATACCAGGGACTGGGGATGCAGTTAGGTTTGTATGCAGTCTGGTGATATACCAGGGACTGGGGATGTAGTTAGGTTTGATAGCAGTCTGGTGATATACCAGGGACTGGGGATGTAGTTAGGTTTGTATGCAGTCTGGTGATATACCAGGGACTGGGGATGTAGTTAGGTTTGTATGTAGTCTGGTGATATACCAGGGCCTGGGGATGCAGTTAGGTTTGTATGCAGTCTGGTGATATACCAGGGACTGGGGATGTAGTTAGGTTTGTATACAGTCTGGTGATATACCAGGGACTGGGGATGCAGTTAGGTTTGTATGTAGTATGGTGATATACCAGGGACTGGGGATGCAGTTAGGTTTGTATGTAGTCTGGTGATATACCAGGGACTGGGGATGCAGTTAGGTTTGTATGTAGTCTGATGATATACCAGGGACTGGGGATGCAGTTAGGTTTGTATACAGTCTGGTGATATACCAGGGACTGGGGATGCAGTTAGGTTTGTATGCAGTCTGGTGATATACCAGGGACTGGGGATGTAGTTAGGTTTGTATGCAGTCTGGTGATATACCAGGGACTGGGGATGTAGTTAGGTTTGTATGCAGTCTGGTGATATACCAGGGACTGGGGATGCAGTTAGGTTTGTATGCAGTCTGGTGATATACCAGGGACTGGGGATGTAGTTAGGTTTGTATGTAGTCTGGTGATATACCAGGGACTGGGGATGTAGTTAGGTTTGTATGCAGTCTGGTGATATACCAGGGACTGGGGATGTAGTTAGGTTTGTATGCAGTCTGGTGATATACCAGGGACTGGGGATGTAGTTAGGTTTGTATGCAGTCTGGTGATATACCAGGGACTGGGGATGTAGTTAGGTTTGTATGTAGTCTGGTGATATACCAGGGACTGGGGATGCAGTTGGGTTTGTATGCAGTCTGGTGATATACCAGGGACTGGGGATGCAGTTAGGTTTGTATACAGTCTGGTGATATACCAGGGACTGGGGATGCAGTTAGGTTTGTACAGTCTGGTGATATACCAGGGACTGGGGATGCAGTTAGGTTTGTACAGTCTGGTGATATACCAGGGACTGGGGATGTAGTTAGGTTTGTACAGTCTGGTGATCTACCAGGGACTGGGGATGTAGTTAGGTTTGTATGCAGTCTGGTGATATACCAGGGACTGGGGATGTAGTTAGGTTTGTATGCAGTCTGTTGATATACCAGGGACTGGGGATGTAGTTAGGTTTGTATGCAGTCTGGTGATATACCAGGGACTGGGGATGTAGTTAGGTTTGTATGTAGTCTGGTGATATACCAGGGCCTGGGGATGCAGTTGGGTTTGTATGCAGTCTGGTTATATACCAGGGACTGGGGATGCAGTTAGGTTTGTATGCAGTCTGGTGATATACCAGGGCCTGGGGATGCAGTTAGGTTTGTACAGTCTGGTGATATACCAGGGACTGGGGACGCAGTTAGGTTTGTATGCAGTCTGGTGATATACCAGGGACTGGGGATGCAGTTAGGTTTGTAGCAGTCTGGTGATATACCAGGGCCTGGGGATGCAGTTAGGTTTGTATACAGTCTGGTGATATACCAGGGACTGGGGATGTAGTTAGGTTTGTATACAGTCTGGTGATATACCAGGGACTGGGGATGCAGTTAGGTTTGTATACAGTCTGATGATATACCAGGGACTGGGGATGCAGTTAGGTTTGTATGCAGTCCGATGATATACCAGGGACTGGGGATGCAGTTAGGTTTGTATGTAGTATGGTGATATACCAGGGACTGGGGATGCAGTTAGGTTTGTATGTAGTCTGGTGATATACCAGGGACTGGGGATGTAGTTAGGTTTGTATGCAGTCTGGTGATATACCAGGGACTGGGGATGTAGTTAGGTTTGTATGCAGTCTGGTGATATACCAGGGACTGGGGATGCAGTTAGGTTTGTATGCAGTCTGGTGATATACCAGGGACTGGGGATGTAGTTAGGTTTGTATGCAGTCTGGTGATATACCAGGGACTGGGGATGCAGTTAGGTTTGTATGCAGTTTGGTGATATACCAGGGACTGGGGATGCAGTTAGGTTTGTAGCAGTCTGGTGATATACCAGGGACTGGGGATGCAGTTAGGTTTGTATGCAGTCTGGTGATATACCAGGGACTGGGGATGTAGTTAGGTTTGTATGCAGTCTGGTGATATACCAGGGACTGGGGATGCAGTTAGGTTTGTATGCAGTCTGGTGATATACCAGGGACTGGGGATGTAGTTAGGTTTGTAGCAGTCTGGTGATATACCAGGGACTGGGGATGCAGTTAGGTTTGTATGCAGTTTGGTGATATACCAGGGCCTGGGGATGCAGTTAGGTTTGTACAGTCTGGTGATATAGCAGGGCCTGGGGATGCAGTTAGGTTTGTATGCAGTCTGGTGATATACCAGAGCCTGGGGATGCAGTTAGGTTTGTACAGTCTGGTGATATACCAGGGACTGGGGATGTAGTTAGGTTTGTATGCAGTCTGGTGATATACCAGGGACTGGGGATGCAGTTAGGTTTGTAGCAGTCTGGTGATATACCAGGGACTGGGGATGCAGTTAGGTTTGTATACAGTCTGGTGATATACAAGGAACTGGGGATGTAGTTAGGTTTGTATACAGTCTGATGATATACCAGGGACTGGGGATGCAGTTAGGTTTGTATGCAGTCCGATGATATACCAAGGACTGGGGATGCAGTTAGGTTTGTATGTAGTATGGTGATATACCATGGACTGTGGATGCAGTTAGGTTTGTATGTAGTCTGATGATATACCAGGGACTGGGGATGTAGTTAGGTTTGTATGCAGTCTGGTGATATACCAGGGACTGGGGATGTAGTTAGGTTTGTATACAGTCTGGTGATATACCAGGGACTGGGGATGCAGTTAGGTTTGTATACAGTCTGATGATATACCAGGGACTGGGGATGCAGTTAGGTTTGTATGCAGTCTGGTGATATACCAGGGACTGGGGATGTAGTTAGGTTTGTATGCAGTCTGGTGATATACCAGGGACTGGGGATGCAGTTAGGTTTGTATGCAGTCTGGTGATATACCAGGGACTGGGGATGTAGTTAGGTTTGTAGCAGTCTGGTGATATACCAGGGACTGGGGATGCAGTTAGGTTTGTATGCAGTCTGGTGATATACCAGGGACTGGGGATGTAGTTAGGTTTGTATGCAGTCTGGTGATATACCAGGGACTGGGGATGCAGTTAGGTTTGTATGCAGTCTGGTGATATACCAGGGACTGGGGATGTAGTTAGGTTTGTATGCAGTCTGGTGATATACCAGGGACTGGGGATGCAGTTAGGTTTGTATGCAGTTTGGTGATATACCAGGGACTGGGGATGCAGTTAGGTTTGTACAGTCTGGTGATATACCAGGGACTGGGGATGCAGTTAGGTTTGTATACAGTCTGGTGATATACCAGGGACTGGGGATGTAGTTAGGTTTGTATGCAGTCTGGTGATATACCAGGGACTGGGGATGTAGTTAGGTTTGTATGCAGTCTGGTGATATACCAGGGACTGGGGATGCAGTTAGGTTTGTATGCAGTCTGGTGATATACCAGGGACTGGGGATGTAGTTAGGTTTGTATACAGTCTGGTGATATACCAGGGACTGGGGATGTAGTTAGGTTTGTATGCAGTCTGGTGATATACCAGGGACTGGGGATGTAGTTAGGTTTGTATGCAGTCTGGTGATATACCAGGGACTGGGGATGCAGTTAGGTTTGTATGCAGTCTGGTGATATACCAGGGACTGGGGATGCAGTTAGGTTTGTATGCAGTCTGGTGATATACCAGGGACTGGGGATGTAGTTAGGTTTGTACAGTCTGGTGATATACCAGGGACTGGGGATGCAGTTAGGTTTATATGCAGTTAGGTGATATACCAGGGCCTGGGGCTGCAGTTAGGTTTGTACAGTCTGGTGATATACCAGGGTTTGGGGATGCAGTTAGGTTTGTATGTAGTATGGTGATATACCAGGGACTGGGGATGCAGTTAGGTTTGTATGTAGTCTGGTGATATACCAGGGACTGGGGATGCAGTTAGGTTTGTATGTAGTCTGATGATCTACCAGGGACTGGGGATGCAGTTATGTTTGTATACAGTCTGGTGATATACCAGAGACTGGGGATGCAGTTAGGTTTGTATACAGTCTGGTGATATACCAGGGACTGGGGATGTAGTTAGGTTTGTATGCAGTCTGGTGATATACCAGGGACTGGGGATGCAGTTAGGTTTGTATGCAGTCTGGTGATATACCAGGGACTGGGGATGCAGTTAGGTTTGTATGCAGTCTGGTGATATACCAGGGACTGGGGATGTAGTTAGGTTTGTATACAGTCTGGTGATATACCAGGGACTGGGGATGTAGTTAGGTTTGTATGCAGTCTGGTGATATACCAGGGACTGGGGATGTAGTTAGGTTTGTATGCAGTCTGGTGATATACCAGGGACTGGGGATGCAGTTAGGTTTGTATGCAGTCTGGTGATATACCAGGGACTGGGGATGCAGTTAGGTTTGTATGTAGTCTGGTGATATACCAGGGACTGGGGATGCAGTTAGGTTTGTATGCAGTCTGGTGATATACCAGGGACTGGGGATGTAGTTAGGTTTGTACAGTATGGTGATCTACCAGGGACTGGGGATGTAGTTAGGTTTGTATGCTGTCTGGTGATATACCAAGGACTGGGGATGTAGTTAGGTTTGTACAGTCTGGTGATATACCAGGGACTGGGGATGCAGTTAGGTTTATATGCAGTTAGGTGATATACCAGGGCCTGGGGCTGCAGTTAGGTTTGTACAGTCTGGTGATATACCAGGGACTGGGGATGCAGTTAGGTTTGTATGTAGTATGGTGATATACCAGGGACTGGGGATGCAGTTAGGTTTGTATGTAGTCTGGTGATATACCAGGGACTGGGGACGCAGTTAAGTTTGTATGTAGTCTGATGATCTACCAGGGACTGGGGATGCAGTTAGGTTTGTATGCAGTTAGGTGATATACCAGGGCCTGGAGATGCAGTTAGGTTTGTATGCAGTCTGGTGATATACCAGGGACTGGGGATGCAGTTAGGTTTGTATGCAGTCTGGTGATATACCAGGGACTGGGGATGCAGTTAGGTTTGTATGCAGTCTGGTGATATACCAGGGACTGGGGATGTAGTTAGGTTTGTATGCAGTCTGGTGATATACCAGGGACTGGGGATGCAGTTAGGTTTGTAGCAGTCTGGTGATATACCAGGGACTGGGGATGCAGTTAGGTTTGTATACAGTCTGGTGATATACCAGGGACTGGGGATGTAGTTAGGTTTGTATACAGTCTGGTGATATACCAGGGACTGGGGATGCAGTTAGGTTTGTATGCAGTCTGATGATATACCAGGGACTGGGGATGCAGTTAGGTTTGTATGTAGTATGGTGATATACCAGGGACTGGGGATGCAGTTAGGTTTGTATGTAGTCTGGTGATATACCAGGGACTGGGGATGTAGTTAGGTTTGTATGCAGTCTGGTGATATACCAGGGACTGGGGATGTAGTTAGGTTTGTATGCAGTCTGGTGATATACCAGGGACTGGGGATGCAGTTAGGTTTGTATGCAGTCTGGTGATATACCAGGGACTGGGGATGTAGTTAGGTTTGTAGCAGTCTGGTGATATACCAGGGACTGGGGATGCAGTTAGGTTTGTATGCAGTCTGGTGATATACCAGGGACTGGGGATGTAGTTAGGTTTGTATGCAGTCTGGTGATATACCAGGGACTGGGGATGCAGTTAGGTTTGTATGCAGTCTGGTGATATACCAGGGACTGGGGATGTAGTTAGGTTTGTATGCAGTCTGGTGATATACCAGGGACTGGGGATGCAGTTAGGTTTGTATGCAGTCTGGTGATATACCAGGGACTGGGGATGCAGTTAGGTTTGTAGCAGTCTGGTGATATACCAGGGACTGGGGATGCAGTTAGGTTTGTATGCAGTCTGGTGATATACCAGGGACTGGGGATGTAGTCAGGTTTGTATGCAGTCTGGTGATATACCAGGGACTGGGGATGCAGTTAGGTTTGTATGCAGTCTGGTGATATACCAGGGCCTGGGGATGTAGTTAGGTTTGTATACAGTCTGGTGATATACCAGGGACTGGGGATGTAGTTAGGTTTGTATACAGTCTGGTGATATACCAGGGACTGGGGATGCAGTTAGGTTTGTATACAGTCTGATGATATACCAGGGACTGGGGATGCAGTTAGGTTTGTATGCAGTCTGGTGATATACCAGGGACTGGGGATGTAGTTAGGTTTGTACAGTCTGGTGATATACCAGGGACTGGGGATGCAGTTAGGTTTGTATGCAGTCTGGTGATATACCAGGGACTGGGGATGCAGTTAGGTTTGTACAGTCTGGTGATATACCAGGGACTGGGGATGCAGTTAGGTTTGTATGCAGTCTGGTGATATACCAGGGACTGGGGATGTAGTTAGGTTTGTATGCAGTCTGGTGATATACCAGGGACTGGGGATGCAGTTAGGTTTGTATGCAGTCTGGTGATATACCAGGGACTGGGGATGTAGTTAGGTTTGTACAGTCTGGTGATATACCAGGGACTGGGGATGCAGTTAGGTTTGTATGCAGTTAGGTGATATACCAGGGCCTGGGGATGCAGTTAGGTTTGTACAGTCTGGTGATATACCAGGGCCTGGGGACGCAGTTAGGTTTGTATACAGTCTGGTGATATACCAGGGACTGGGGATGTAGTTAGGTTTGTATGCAGTCTGGTGATATACCAGGGACTGGGGATGAAGTTAGGTTTGTATGCAGTCTGGTGATATACCAGGGACTGGGGATGCAGTTAGGTTTGTATGCAGTCTGGTGATATACCAGGGACTGGGGATGTAGTTAGGTTTGTATGTAGTCTGGTGATATACCAGGGACTGGGGATGCAGTTAGGTTTGTATGCAGTCTGGTGATATACCAGGGACTGGGAATGCAGTTAGGTTTGTATACAGTCTGGTGATATACCAGGGCCTGGGGATGCAGTTAGGTTTGTACGGTCTGGTGATATACCAGGGACTGGGGATGTAGTTAGGTTTGTACAGTCTGGTGATCTACCAGGGACTGGGGATGTAGTTAGGTTTGTATGCAGTCTGGTGATATACCAGGGACTGGGGATGTAGTTAGGTTTGTATGCAGTCTGTTGATATACCAGGGACTGGGGATGTAGTTAGGTTTGTATGCAGTCTGGTGATATACCAGGGACTGGGGATGTAGTTAGGTTTGTATGTAGTCTGGTGATATACCAGGGACTGGGGATGCAGTTAGGTTTGTATGTAGTCTGATGATATACCAGGGACTGGGGATGCAGTTAGGTTTGTATACAGTCTGGTGATATACCAGAGACTGGGGATGCAGTTAGGTTTGTATGCAGTCTGGTGATATACCAGGGACTGGGGATGTAGTTAGGTTTGTATGCAGTCTGGTGATATACCAGGGACTGGGGATGTAGTTAGGTTTGTATGCAGTCTGGTGATATACCAGGGACTGGGGATGTAGTTAGGTTTGTATGCAGTCTGGTGATATACCAGGGACTGGGGATGCAGTTAGGTTTGTATGCAGTCTGGTGATATACCAGGGACTGGGGATGTAGTTAGGTTTGTATGTAGTCTGGTGATATACCAGGGACTGGGGATGCAGTTAGGTTTGTATGCAGTCTGGTGATATACCAGGGACTGGGGATGTAGTTAGGTTTGTACAGTCTGGTGATATACCAGGGACTGGGGATGTAGTTAGGTTTGTATGCAGTCTGGTGATATACCAGGGACTGGGGATGTAGTTAGGTTTGTATGTAGTCTGGTGATATACCAGGGCCTGGGGATGCAGTTGGGTTTGTATGCAGTCTGGTTATATACCAGGGACTGGGGATGCAGTTAGGTTTGTATACAGTCTGGTGATATACCAGGGCCTGGGGATGCAGTTAGGTTTGTACAGTCTGGTGATATACCAGGGCCTGGGGACGCAGTTAGGTTTGTACAGTCTGGTGATATACCAGGGACTGGGGATGTAGTTAGGTTTGTACAGTCTGGTGATATACCAGGGACTGGGGATGTAGTTAGGTTTGTATGCAGTCTGGTGATATACCAGGGACTGGGGATGTAGTTAGGTTTGTATGCAGTCTGTTGATATACCAGGGACTGGGGATGTAGTTAGGTTTGTATGCAGTCTGGTGATATACCAGGGACTGGGGATGTAGTTAGGTTTGTATGTAGTCTGGTGATATACCAGGGCCTGGGGATGCAGTTGGGTTTGTATGCAGTCTGGTGATATACCAGGGACTGGGGATGCAGTTAGGTTTGTATGCAGTCTGGTGATATACCAGGGACTGGGGATGCAGTTAGGTTTGTACAGTCTGGTGATATACCAGGGACTGGGGACGCAGTTAGGTTTGTATGCAGTCTGGTGATATACCAGGGCCTGGGGATGGAGTTAGGTTTGTACAGTCTGGTGATATACCAGGGCCTGGGGATGCAGTTAGGTTTGTATACAGTCTGGTGATATACAAGGGACTGGGGATGTAGTTAGGTTTGTATACAGTCTGGTGATATACCAGGGACTGGGGATGCAGTTAGGTTTGTATACAGTCTGATGATATACCAGGGACTGGGGATGCAGTTAGGTTTGTATGCAGTCCGATGATATACCAGGGACTGGGGATGCAGTTAGGTTTGTATGTAGTATGGTGATATACCAGGGACTGGGGATGCAGTTAGGTTTGTATGTAGTCTGGTGATATACCAGGGACTGGGGATGTAGTTAGGTTTGTATGCAGTCTGGTGATATACCAGGGACTGGGGATGCAGTTAGGTTTGTATGCAGTCTGGTGATATACCAGGGACTGGGGATGCAGTTAGGTTTGTATGCAGTCTGGTGATATACCAGGGACTGGGGATGCAGTTAGGTTTGTATGCAGTCTGGTGATATACCAGGGACTGGGGATGCAGTTAGGTTTATATGCAGTTAGGTGATATACCAGGGCCTGGGGATGCAGTTAGGTTTGTACAGTCTGGTGATATACCAGGGCCTGGGGATGCAGTTAGGTTTGTATGCAGTCTGGTGATATACCAGGGACTGGGGATGTAGTTAGGTTTGTATGCAGTCTGGTGATATACCAGGGACTGGGGATGCAGTTAGGTTTGTATGCAGTCTGGTGATATACCAGGGACTGGGGATGTAGTTAGGTTTGTACAGTCTGGTGATATACCAGGGACTGGGGATGCAGTTAGGTTTGTATGCAGTCTGGTGATATACCAGGGACTGGGGATGCAGTTAGGTTTGTAGCAGTCTGGTGATATACCAGGGACTGGGGATGCAGTTAGGTTTGTAGCAGTCTGGTGATATACCAGGGACTGGGGATGTAGTTAGGTTTGTATGCAGTCTGGTGATATACCAGGGCCTGGGGATGCAGTTAGGTTTGTAGCAGTCTGGTGATATACCAGGGACTGGGGATGCAGTTAGGTTTGTATACAGTCTGGTGATATACCAGGGACTGGGGATGTAGTTAGGTTTGTATACAGTCTGATGATATACCAGGGACTGGGGATGCAGTTAGGTTTGTATGCAGTCTGATGATATACCAGGGACTGGGGATGCAGTTAGGTTTGTATGCAGTATGGTGATATACCAGGGACTGGGGATGCAGTTAGGTTTGTATGTAGTCTGGTGATATACCAGGGACTGGGGATGTAGTTAGGTTTGTATGCAGTCTGGTGATATACCAGGGACTGGGGATGTAGTTAGGTTTGTATGCAGTCTGGTGATATACCAGGGACTGGGGATGCAGTTAGGTTTGTATGCAGTCTGGTGATATACCAGGGACTGGGGATGCAGTTAGGTTTGTAGCAGTCTGGTGATATACCAGGGACTGGGGATGCAGTTAGGTTTGTATGCAGTCTGGTGATATACCAGGGACTGGGGATGTAGTTAGGTTTGTATGCAGTCTGGTGATATACCAGGGACTGGGGATGCAGTTAGGTTTGTATGCAGTCTGGTGATATACCAGGGACTGGGGATGTAGTTAGGTTTGTATGCAGTCTGGTGATATACCAGGGACTGGGGATGCAGTTAGGTTTGTATGCAGTTTGGTGATATACCAGGGCCTGGGGATGCAGTTAGGTTTGTAGCAGTCTGGTGATATACCAGGGCCTGGGGATGCAGTTAGGTTTGTATACAGTCTGGTGATATACAAGGGACTGGGGATGTAGTTAGGTTTGTATACAGTCTGGTGATATACCAGGGACTGGGGATGCAGTTAGGTTTGTATGCAGTCTGATGATATACCAGGGACTGGGGATGCAGTTAGGTTTGTATGCAGTCTGGTGATATACCAGGGACTGGGGATGTAGTTAGGTTTGTATGCAGTCTGGTGATATACCAGGGACTGGGGATGCAGTTAGGTTTGTATGCAGTTAGGTGATATACCAGGGACTGGGGATGCAGTTAGGTTTGTAGCAGTCTGGTGATATACCAGGGACTGGGGATGCAGTTAGGTTTGTATACAGTCTGGTGATATACCAGGGACTGGGGATGTAGTTAGGTTTGTATGCAGTCTGGTGATATACCAGGGACTGGGGATGTAGTTAGGTTTGTATGCAGTCTGGTGATATACCAGGGACTGGGGATGTAGTTAGGTTTGTATGCAGTCTGGTGATATACCAGGGACTGGGGATGTAGTTAGGTTTGTATGTAGTCTGGTGATATACCAGGGACTGGGGATGCAGTTAGGTTTGTATGCAGTCTGGTGATATACCAGGGACTGGGGATGCAGTTAGGTTTGTATGCAGTCTGGTGATATACCAGGGACTGGGGATGCAGTTAGGTTTGTAGCGGTCTGGTGATATACCAGGGACTGGGGATGTAGTTAGGTTTGTAGCAGTCTGGTGATATACCAGGGACTGGGGATGCAGTTAGGTTTGTATGCAGTCTGGTGATATACCAGGGACTGGGGATGTAGTTAGGTTTGTATGCAGTCTGTTGATATACCAGGGACTGGGGATGTAGTTAGGTTTGTATGCAGTCTGGTGATATACCAGGGACTGGGGATGTAGTTAGGTTTGTATGCAGTCTGGTGATATACCAGGGCCTGGGGATGCAGTTAGGTTTGTAGCAGTCTGGTGATATACCAGGGACTGGGGATGCAGTTAGGTTTGTATACAGTCTGGTGATATACCAGGGACTGGGGATGTAGTTAGGTTTGTATGCAGTCTGGTGATATACCAGGGACTGGGGATGTAGTTAGGTTTGTATGCAGTCTGGTGATATACCAGGGACTGGGGATGTAGTTAGGTTTGTATGCAGTCTGTTGATATACCAGGGACTGGGGATGTAGTTAGGTTTGTATGCAGTCTGGTGATATACCAGGGACTGGGGATGTAGTTAGGTTTGTATGTAGTCTGGTGATATACCAGGGCCTGGGGATGCAGTTGGGTTTGTATGCAGTCTGGTTATATACCAGGGACTGGGGATGCAGTTAGGTTTGTATGCAGTCTGGTGATATACCAGGGACTGGGGATGCAGTTAGGTTTGTATGCAGTCTGGTGATATACCAGGGACTGGGGATGTAGTTAGGTTTGTATGTAGTCTGGTGATATACCAGGGACTGGGGATGGAGTTAGGTTTGTAGCAGTCTGGTGATATACCAGGGACTGGGGATGCAGTTAGGTTTGTATGCAGTCTGGTGATATACCAGGGACTGGGGATGTAGTTAGGTTTGTATGCAGTCTGGTGATATACCAGGGCCTGGGGATGCAGTTAGGTTTGTATGCAGTCTGGTGATATACCAGGGACTGGGGATGCAGTTAGGTTTGTATACAGTCTGGTGATATACCAGGGACTGGGGATGCAGTTAGGTTTGTAGCAGTCTGGTGATATACCAGGGACTGGGGACGCAGTTAGGTTTGTAGCGGTCTGGTGATATACCAGGGACTGGGGATGTAGTTAGGTTTGTATGCAGTCTGGTGATATACCAGGGACTGGGGATGCAGTTAGGTTTGTATGCAGTCTGGTGATATACCAGGGACTGGGGATGTAGTTAGGTTTGTATGCAGTCTGGTGATATACCAGGGACTGGGGATGTAGTTAGGTTTGTATGCAGTCTGGTGATATACCAGGGACTGGGGATGTAGTTAGGTTTGTATGCAGTCTGGTGATATACCAGGGACTGGGGATGTAGTTAGGTTTGTATGTAGTCTGGTGATATACCAGGGCCTGGGGATGCAGTTAGGTTTGTATGCAGTCTGGTGATATACCAGGGACTGGGGATGCAGTTAGGTTTGTATACAGTCTGGTGATATACCAGGGACTGGGGATGCAGTTAGGTTTGTATGCAGTCTGGTGATATACCAGGGACTGGGGATGCAGTTAGGTTTGTATGCAGTCTGGTGATATACCAGGGACTGGGGATGTAGTTAGGTTTGTATGCAGTCTGGTGATATACCAGGGACTGGGGATGTAGTTAGGTTTGTATGCAGTCTGGTGATATACCAGGGACTGGGGATGTAGTTAGGTTTGTATGCAGTCTGGTGATATACCAGGGACTGGGGATGTAGTTAGGTTTGTATGCAGTCTGGTGATATACCAGGGACTGGGGATGTAGTTAGGTTTGTATGCAGTCTGGTGATATACCAGGGACTGGGGATGTAGTTAGGTTTGTATGTAGTCTGGTGATATACCAGGGACTGGGGATGCAGTTAGGTTTGTATGCAGTCTGGTGATATACCAGGGACTGGGGATGCAGTTAGGTTTGTATGCGGTCTGGTGATATACCAGGGACTGGGGATGTAGTTAGGTTTGTATGCAGTCTGGTGATATACCAGGGACTGGGGATGTAGTTAGGTTTGTATGCAGTCTGGTGATATACCAGGGACTGGGGATGCAGTTGGGTTTGTATGCAGTCTGGTGATATACCAGGGACTGGGGATGCAGTTAGGTTTGTATGCAGTCTGGTGATATACCAGAGCCTGGGGATGCAGTTAGGTTTGTACAGTCTGGTGATATACCAGGGACTGGGGACGTAGTTAGGTTTGTATGCAGTCTGGTGATATACCAGGGCCTGGGGATGCAGTTAGGTTTGTAGCAGTCTGGTGATATACCAGGGCCTGGGGACGCAGTTAGGTTTGTATACAGTCTGGTGATATACAAGGAACTGGGGATGTAGTTAGGTTTGTATACAGTCTGGTGATATACCAGGGACTGGGGATGCAGTTAGGTTTGTATACAGTCTGATGATATACCAGGGACTGGGGATGCAGTTAGGTTTGTATGCAGTCCGATGATATACCAAGGACTGGGGATGCATTTAGGTTTGTATGTAGTATGGTGATATACCAGGGACTGGGGATGTAGTTAGGTTTGTATGCAGTCTGGTGATATACCAGGGACTGGGGATGTAGTTAGGTTTGTATGCAGTCTGGTGATATACCAGGGACTGGGGATGCAGTTAGGTTTGTATGCAGTCTGGTGATATACCAGGAACTGGGGATGTAGTTAGGTTTGTACAAATCGGTGATATACCAGGGATTGGGGATGCAGTTAGGTTTATATGCAGTTAGGTGATATACCAGGGCCTGGGGATGCAGTTAGGTTTGTACAGTCTGGTGATATACCAGGGCCTGGGGATGCAGTTAGGTTTGTATGCAGTCTGGTGATATACCAGGGACTGGGGATGTAGTTAGGTTTGTATGCAGTCTGGTGATATACCAGGGACTGGGGATGCAGTTAGGTTTGTATGCAGTCTGGTGATATACCAGGGACTGGGGATGTAGTTAGGTTTGTAGCAGTCTGGTGATATACCAGGGACTGGGGATGCAGTTAGGTTTGTATGCAGTCTGGTGATATACCAGGGCCTGGGGATGCAGTTAGGTTTGTATGCAGTCTGGTGATATACCAGGGACTGGGGATGCAGTTAGGTTTGTATACAGTCTGGTGATATACCAGGGACTGGGGATGTAGTTAGGTTTGTATGCAGTCTGGTGATATACCAGGGACTGGGGATGTAGTTAGGTTTGTATGCAGTCTGGTGATATACCAGGGACTGGGGATGTAGTTAGGTTTGTATGTAGTCTGGTGATATACCAGGGACTGGGGATGCAGTTAGGTTTGTATGCAGTCTGGTGATATACCAGGGACTGGGGATGCAGTTAGGTTTGTATGCAGTCTGGTGATATACCAGGGACTGGGGATGCAGTTAGGTTTGTATGCAGTCTGGTGATATACCAGGGACTGGGGATGTAGTTAGGTTTGTATGCAGTCTGGTGATATACCAGGGACTGGGGATGTAGTTAGGTTTGTATGCAGTCTGGTGATATACCAGGGACTGGGGATGCAGTTAGGTTTGTATGCAGTCTGGTGATATACCAGGAACTGGGGACGCAGTTAGGTTTGTATACAGTCTGGTGATATACCAGGGACTGGGGATGTAGTTAGGTTTGTATGCAGTCTGGTGATATACCAGGGACTGGGGATGCAGTTAGGTTTGTATGCAGTCTGGTGATATACCAGGGACTGGGGATGCAGTTAGGTTTGTATGCAGTCTGGTGATATACCAGGGACTGGGGATGCAGTTAGGTTTGTATGCAGTTTGGTGATATACCAGGGACTGGGGATGCAGTTAGGTTTGTAGCAGTCTGGTGATATACCAGGGACTGGGGATGCAGTTAGGTTTGTATACAGTCTGGTGATATACCAGGGACTGGGGATGTAGTTAGGTTTGTATGCAGTCTGGTGATATACCAGGGACTGGGGATGTAGTTAGGTTTGTATGCAGTCTGGTGATATACCAGGGACTGGGGATGTAGTTAGGTTTGTATGTAGTCTGGTGATATACCAGGGCCTGGGGATGCAGTTGGGTTTGTATGCAGTCTGGTTATATACCAGGGACTGGGGATGCAGTTAGGTTTGTATGCAGTCTGGTGATATACCAGAGCCTGGGGATGCAGTTAGGTTTGTACAGTCTGGTGATATACCAGGGACTGGGGATGTAGTTAGGTTTGTATGTAGTCTGGTGATATACCAGGGACTGGGGACGCAGTTAGGTTTGTATGCAGTCTGGTGATATACCAGGGCCTGGGGATGCAGTTAGGTTTGTACAGTCTGGTGATATACCAGGGCCTGGGGACGCAGTTAGGTTTGTATACAGTCTGGTGATATACAAGGGACTGGGGATGTAGTTAGGTTTGTATACAGTCTGGTGATATACCAGGGACTGGGGATGCAGTTAGGTTTGTATACAGTCTGATGATATACCAGGGACTGGGGATGCAGTTAGGTTTGTATGCAGTCTGGTGATATACCAGGGACTGGGGATGCAGTTAGGTTTGTATGTAGTATGGTGATATACCAGGGACTGGGGATGCAGTTAGGTTTGTATGTAGTCTGGTGATATACCAGGGACTGGGGATGTAGTTAGGTTTGTATGCAGTCTGGTGATATACCAGGGACTGGGGATGCAGTTAGGTTTGTATGCAGTCTGGTGATATACCAGGGACTGGGGATGCAGTTAGGTTTGTATGCAGTCTGGTGATATACCAGGGACTGGGGATGCAGTTAGGTTTGTATGCAGTCTGGTGATATACCAGGGACTGGGGATGCAGTTAGGTTTGTATGCAGTTTGGTGATATACCAGGGCCTGGGGATGCAGTTAGGTTTGTAGCAGTCTGGTGATATACCAGGGACTGGGGACGCAGTTAGGTTTGTATGCAGTCTGGTGATATACCAGGGACTGGGGATGTAGTTAGGTTTGTATGCAGTCTGGTGATATACAAGGAACTGGGGATGTAGTTAGGTTTGTATACAGTCTGGTGATATACCAGGGACTGGGGATGCAGTTAGGTTTGTATGCAGTCTGATGATATACCAGGGACTGGGGATGCAGTTAGGTTTGTATGCAGTCCGGTGATATACCAGGGACTGGGGATGCAGTTAGGTTTGTATGCAGTATGGTGATATACCAGGGACTGGGGATGTAGTTAGGTTTGTATGCAGTCTGGTGATATACCAGGGACTGGGGATGTAGTTAGGTTTGTATGCAGTCTGGTGATATACCAGGGACTGGGGATGCAGTTAGGTTTGTATGCAGTCTGGTGATATACCAGGGACTGGGGATGTAGTTAGGTTTGTATGCAGTCTGGTGATATACCAGGGACTGGGGATGCAGTTAGGTTTGTATGCAGTCTGGTGATATACCAGGGACTGGGGATGTAGTTAGGTTTGTATGCAGTCTGGTGATATACCAGGGACTGGGGATGCAGTTAGGTTTGTATGCAGTCTGGTGATATACCAGGGACTGGGGATGCAGTTAGGTTTGTATACAGTCTGGTGATATACAAGGAACTGGGGATGTAGTTAGGTTTGTATGCAGTCTGGTGATATACCAGGGACTGGGGATGCAGTTAGGTTTGTATGCAGTCTGGTGATATACCAGGGACTGGGGATGTAGTTAGGTTTGTATGCAGTCTGGTGATATACCAGGGACTGGGGATGCAGTTAGGTTTGTATGCAGTTAGGTGATATACCAGGGCCTGGGGATGCAGTTAGGTTTGTACAGTCTGGTGATATACCAGGGCCTGGGGACGCAGTTAGGTTTGTATACAGTCTGGTGATATACCAGGGACTGGGGATGTAGTTAGGTTTGTATGCAGTCTGGTGATATACCAGGGACTGGGGATGTAGTTAGGTTTGTATGCAGTCTGGTGATATACCAGGGACTGGGGATGTAGTTAGGTTTGTATGTAGTCTGGTGATATACCAGGGCCTGGGGATGCAGTTGGGTTTGTATGCAGTCTGGTTATATACCAGGGACTGGGGATGCAGTTAGGTTTGTATGCAGTCTGGTGATATACCAGGGCCTGGGGATGCAGTTAGGTTTGTACAGTCTGGTGATATACCAGGGACTGGGGATGTAGTTAGGTTTGTATGCAGTCTGGTGATATACCAGGGACTGGGGATGCAGTTAGGTTTGTATGCAGTCTGGTGATATACCAGGGCCTGGGGATGCATTTAGGTTTGTACAGTCTGGTGATATACCAGGGCCTGGGGACGCAGTTAGGTTTGTATACAGTCTGGTGATATACAAGGAACTGGGGATGTAGTTAGGTTTGTATACAGTCTGGTGATATACCAGGGACTGGGGATGCAGTTAGGTTTGTATACAGTCTGATGATATACCAGGGACTGGGGATGCAGTTAGGTTTGTATGCAGTCCGATGATATACCAAGGACTGGGGATGCAGTTAGGTTTGTATGTAGTATGGTGATATACCAGGGACTGGGGATGCAGTTAGGTTTGTATGTAGTCTGGTGATATACCAGGGACTGGGGATGTAGTTAGGTTTGTATGCAGTCTGGTGATATACCAGGGACTGGGGATGCAGTTAGGTTTGTATGCAGTCTGGTGATATACCAGGGACTGGGGATGTAGTTAGGTTTGTGCAGTCTGGTGATATACCAGGGACTGGGGATGCAGTTAGGTTTGTATGCAGTTAGGTGATATACCAGGGCCTGGGGATGCAGTTAGGTTTGTACAGTCTGGTGATATACCAGGGACTGGGGATGCAGTTAGGTTTGTATGCAGTCTGGTGATATACCAGGGACTGGGGATGTAGTTAGGTTTGTATGTAGTCTGGTGATATACCAGGGCCTGGGGATGCAGTTGGGTTTGTATGCAGTCTGGTTATATACCAGGGACTGGGGATGCAGTTAGGTTTGTATGCAGTCTGGTGATATACCAGGGACTGGGGATGCAGTTAGGTTTGTAGCAGTCTGGTGATATACCAGGGACTGGGGATGTAGTTAGGTTTGTATGTAGTCTGGTGATATACCAGGGACTGGGGATGTAGTTAGGTTTGTATGCAGTCTGGTGATATACCAGGGACTGGGGATGTAGTTAGGTTTGTATGCAGTCTGGTGATATACCAGGGACTGGGGATGTAGTTAGGTTTGTATGCAGTCTGGTGATATACCAGGGACTGGGGATGCAGTTAGGTTTGTATGCAGTCTGGTGATATACCAGGGACTGGGGATGCAGTTAGGTTTGTATGCAGTCTGGTGATATACCAGGGACTGGGGATGCAGTTAGGTTTGATGCAGTCTGGTGATATACCAGGGACTGGGGATGCAGTTAGGTTTGTATGCAGTTTGGTGATATACCAGGGCCTGGGGATGCAGTTAGGTTTGTAGCAGTCTGGTGATATACCAGGGACTGGGGATGCAGTTAGGTTTGTATGCAGTCTGGTGATATACCAGGGACTGGGGATGTAGTTAGGTTTGTATGCAGTCTGGTGATATACCAGGGACTGGGGATGCAGTTAGGTTTGTATGCAGTCTGGTGATATACCAGGGACTGGGGATGTAGTTAGGTTTGTACAGTCTGGTGATATACCAGGGACTGGGGATGCAGTTAGGTTTGTATGCAGTTAGGTGATATACCAGGGACTGGGGATGCAGTTAGGTTTGTACAGTCTGGTGATATACCAGGGACTGGGGATGCAGTTAGGTTTGTATGCAGTCTGGTGATATACCAGGGCCTGGGGATGCAGTTAGGTTTGTACAGTCTGGTGATATACCAGGGACTGGGGATGTAGTTAGGTTTGTATGCAGTCTGGTGATATACCAGGGCCTGGGGATGCAGTTAGGTTTGTACAGTCTGGTGATATACCAGGGCCTGGGGACGCAGTTAGGTTTGTATACAGTCTGGTGATATACAAGGAACTGGGGATGTAGTTAGGTTTGTATACAGTCTGGTGATATACCAGGGACTGGGGATGCAGTTAGGTTTGTATACAGTCTGGTGAAATACCAGGGACTGGGGATGCAGTTAGGTTTGTATGCAGTCCGGTGATATACCAGGGACTGGGGATGCAGTTAGGTTTGTATGTAGTATGGTGATATACCAGGGACTGGGGATGCAGTTAGGTTTGTATGTAGTCTGGTGATATACCAGGGACTGGGGATGTAGTTAGGTTTGTATGCAGTCTGGTGATATACCAGGGACTGGGGATGCAGTTAGGTTTGTATGCAGTCTGGTGATATACCAGGGACTGGGGATGCAGTTAGGTTTGTATGCAGTCTGGTGATATACCAGGGACTGGGGATGTAGTTAGGTTTGTGCAGTCTGGTGATATACCAGGGACTGGGGATGCAGTTAGGTTTGTATGCAGTTAGGTGATATACCAGGGCCTGGGGATGCAGTTAGGTTTGTACAGTCTGGTGATATACCAGGGCCTGGGGATGCAGTTAGGTTTGTATGCAGTCTGGTGATATACCAGGGACTGGGGATGTAGTTAGGTTTGTATGCAGTCTGGTGATATACCAGGGACTGGGGATGCAGTTAGGTTTGTATGCAGTCTGGTGATATACCAGAGCCTGGGGATGCAGTTAGGTTTGTACAGTCTGGTGATATACCAGGGACTGGGGACGTAGTTAGGTTTGTATGCAGTCTGGTGATATACCAGGGCCTGGGGATGCAGTTAGGTTTGTACAGTCTGGTGATATACCAGGGCCTGGGGACGCAGTTAGGTTTGTATACAGTCTGGTGATATACAAGGAACTGGGGATGTAGTTAGGTTTGTATACAGTCTGGTGATATACCAGGGACTGGGGATGCAGTTAGGTTTGTATGCAGTCTGGTGATATACCAGGGACTGGGGATGCAGTTAGGTTTGTATGCAGTCCGGTGATATACCAGGGACTGGGGATGCAGTTAGGTTTGTATGTAGTATGGTGATATACCAGGGACTGGGGATGCAGTTAGGTTTGTATGTAGTCTGGTGATATACCAGGGACTGGGGATGTAGTTAGGTTTGTATGCAGTCTGGTGATATACCAGGGACTGGGGATGCAGTTAGGTTTGTATGCAGTCTGGTGATATACCAGGGACTGGGGATGCAGTTAGGTTTGTATGCAGTCTGGTGATATACCAGGGACTGGGGATGTAGTTAGGTTTGTGCAGTCTGGTGATATACCAGGGACTGGGGATGCAGTTAGGTTTATATGCAGTTAGGTGATATACCAGGGCCTGGGGATGCAGTTAGGTTTGTACAGTCTGGTGATATACCAGGGCCTGGGGACGCAGTTAGGTTTGTATGCAGTCTGGTGATATACCAGGGACTGGGGATGTAGTTAGGTTTGTAAGCAGTCTGGTGATATACCAGGGACTGGGGATGCAGTTAGGTTTGTATGCAGTCTGGTGATATACCAGGGACTGGGGATGTAGTTAGGTTTGTACAGTCTGGTGATATACCAGGGACTGGGGATGCAGTTAGGTTTGTACAGTCTGGTGATATAGCAGGGCCTGGGGATGCAGTTAGGTTTGTATGCAGTCTGGTGATATACCAGAGCCTGGGGATGCAGTTAGGTTTGTACAGTCTGGTGATATACCAGGGACTGGGGACGCAGTTAGGTTTGTATGCAGTCTGGTGATATACCAGGGCCTGGGGATGCAGTTAGGTTTGTACAGTCTGGTGATATACCAGGGCCTGGGGATGCAGTTAGGTTTGTATACAGTCTGGTGATATACAAGGGACTGGGGATGTAGTTAGGTTTGTATACAGTCTGGTGATATACCAGGGACTGGGGATGCAGTTAGGTTTGTATACAGTCTGGTGATATACCAGGGACTGGGGATGCAGTTAGGTTTGTATGCAGTCTGGTGATATACCAGGGACTGGGGATGCAGTTAGGTTTGTATGTAGTCTGGTGATATACCAGGGACTGGGGATGCAGTTAGGTTTGTATGTAGTCTGGTGATATACCAGGGACTGGGGATGTAGTTAGGTTTGTATGCAGTCTGGTGATATACCAGGGACTGGGGATGCAGTTAGGTTTGTATGCAGTCTGGTGATATACCAGGGACTGGGGATGCAGTTAGGTTTGTATGCAGTCTGGTGATATACCAGGGACTGGGGATGTAGTTAGGTTTGTATGCAGTCTGGTGATATACCAGGGACTGGGGATGCAGTTAGGTTTGTATGCAGTTTGGTGATATACCAGGGACTGGGGATGCAGTTAGGTTTGTAGCAGTCTGGTGATATACCAGGGCCTGGGGACGCAGTTAGGTTTGTATGCAGTCTGGTGATATACCAGGGACTGGGGATGTAGTTAGGTTTGTATGCAGTCTGGTGATATACCAGGGACTGGGGATGCAGTTAGGTTTGTATGCAGTCTGGTGATATACCAGGGACTGGGGATGCAGTTAGGTTTGTATGCAGTCTGGTGATATACCAGGGACTGGGGATGCAGTTAGGTTTGTATGCAGTTAGGTGATATACCAGGGCCTGGGGATGCAGTTAGGTTTGTACAGTCTGGTGATATAGCAGGGCCTGGGGACGCAGTTAGGTTTGTATACAGTCTGGTGATATACCAGGGACTGGGGATGTAGTTAGGTTTGTATACAGTCTGGTGATATACCAGGGACTGGGGATGCAGTTAGGTTTGTATACAGTCTGATGATATACCAGGGACTGGGGATGCAGTTAGGTTTGTATGCAGTCCGATGATATACCAGGGACTGGGGATGCAGTTAGGTTTGTATGTAGTATGGTGATATACCAGGGACTGGGGATGCAGTTAGGTTTGTATGTAGTCTGGTGATATACAAATTTCAAATCAAATCAAATTTATTTTTATATAGCCCTTCGTACATCAGCTGATATTCTCAAAGTGCTGTACAGAAACCCAGCCTAAAACCCCAAACAGCAAGCAAAGCATGTGAAAGAAGCACAGTGGCTAGGAAAAACTCCCTAGGAAAAACTCCCTAGAAAGGCCAAAAACCTAGGAAGAAACCTAGAGAGGAACCAGGCTATGAGGGGTGGCCAGTCCTCTTCTGGCTGTGCAGGGTGGATATTATAACAGAACATGGTCAAAATGTTAAAATGTTAAAATGTTCATAAATGACCAGCATGGTCAAATAATAATAATCATAGTAGTTGTCGAGGGTGCAACAAGCACGTCCGGTGAACAGGTCAGGGTTCCATAGCCGCAGGCAGAACAGTTGAAACTGGAGCAGCAGCACGGCCAGGTGGACTGGGGACAGCAAGGAGTCATCATACCAGGTAGTCCTGAGGCATGGTCCTAGGGCTCAGGTCCTCCGAGAGAAAGACAGAAAGAGAGAAAGAGAGAATTAGAGAGAGCATATTTAAATACACACAGGACACCAGATAAGACAAGAGAAATACTCCAGATGTAACAGACTGACCCTAGCCCCCCGACACATAAACTACTGCAGCATAAATACTGGAGGCTGAGACAGGAGGGATCAGAAGACACTGTGGCCCCATCCGATGATACCCCCGGACAGGGCCAAACAGGCAGGATATAACCCCACCCACTTTGCCAAAGCACAGCCCCCACACCACTATAGAGGGATGTCTCCAACCACCAACTTACCGTCCTAAGACAAGGCCGAGTATAGCCCACAACGATCTCCGCCATGGCACAACCCAAGGGGGGGCGCCAACCCAGACAGGAAGACCACGTCAGTGACTCAACCCACTCAAGTGACGCACCCCTCCCATGGACGGCATGGAAGAACACCAGTAGGCCAGTGACTCAGCCCCTGTAAAAGGGTTAGAGGCAGAGAATCCCAGTGGAAAGAGGGGAACCGGCAAGGCAGAGACAGCAAGGGCGGTTCGTTGCTCCAGCCTTTCCGTTCACCTTCACACTCCTGGGCCAGACTATACTTAATCATAGGACCTACTGAAGAGATAAGTCTTCAGTAAAGACTTAAAGGTTGAGACTGAGTCTGCGTCTCTCACATTGTTAGGCAGACCATTCCATAAAAATGGAGCTCTATAGGAGAAAGCCCTACCTCCAGCCGTTTGCTTAGAAATTCTAGGGACAATTAGGAGGCCTGCGTCTTGTGACCGTAGCGTACGTGTAGGTATGTACGGCAGGACCAAATCGGAAAGATAGGTAGGAGCAAGCCCATGTAATGCTTTGTAGGTTAGCAGTAAAACCTTGAAATCAGCCCTTGCCTTAACAGGAAGCCAGTGTAGGGAGGCTAGCACTGGAGTAATATGATCAATTTTTTTTGGTTCTAGTCAGGATTCTAGCAGCCGTATTTAGCACTAACTGAAGTTTATTTAGTGCTTTATCCGGGTAGCCGGAAAGTAGAGCATTGCAGTAGTCCAGCCTAGAAGTAACAAAAGCATGGATTAATTTTTCTGCGTCATTTTTGGACAGAAAATTTCTGATTTTTGCAATGTTACGTAGATGGAAAAAAGCTGTCCTTGAAACAGTCTTGATATGTTCTTCAAAAGAGAGATCAGGGTCCAGAGTAACGCCGAGGTCCTTCACAGTTTTATTTGAGACGACTGTACAACCATCCAGATTAATTGTCAGATTCAACAGAAGATCTCTTTGTTTCTTGGGACCTAGAACAAGCATCTCTGTTTTGTCCGAGTTTAAAAGTAGGAAGTTTGCAGCCATCCACTTCTTTATGTCTGAAACACAGGCTTCTAGCGAGGGCAATTTTGGGGCTTCACCATGTTTCATTGAAATGTACAGCTGTGTGTCGTCCGCATAGCAGTGAAATTTAACATTATGTTTTCGAATGACATCCCCAAGAGGTAAAATATATAGTGAAAACAATAGTGGTCCTAAAACGGAACCTTGAGGAACACCGAAATTTACAATTGATTTGTCAGAGGACAAACCATTCACAGAGACAAACTGATATCTTTCCGACAGATAAGATCTAAACCAGGCCAGAACTTGCCCATGTAGACCAATTTGGGTTTCCAATCTCTCCAAAAGAATGTGGTGATCGATGGTATCAAAAACCAGGGACTGGGGACGCAGTTAGGTTTGTATACAGTCTGGTGATATACCAGGGACTGGGGATGTAGTTAGGTTTGTATGCAGTCTGGTGATATACCATTGACTAGGGATGTAGTTAGGTTTGTATGCAGTCTGGTGATATACCAGGGACTGGGGATGCAGTTAGGTTTGTATGCAGTCTGGTGATATACCAGGGACTGGGGATGTAGTTAGGTTTGTATGTAGTCTGGTGATATACCAGGGACTGGGGATGCAGTTAGGTTTGTATGCAGTCTGGTGATATACCAGGGACTGGGGATGCAGTTAGGTTTGTATGCAGTCTGGTGATATACCAGGGACTGGGGATGTAGTTAGGTTTGTACAGTCTGGTGATCTACCAGGGACTGGGGATGTAGTTAGGTTTGTATGCAGTCTGGTGATATACCAGGGACTGGGTATGTAGTTAGGTTTGTATGCAGTCCGATGATATACCAGGGACTGGGGATTTAGTTAGGTTTGTATGCAGTCTGGTGATATACCAGGGACTGGGGATGTAGTTAGGTTTGTATGTAGTCTGGTGATATACCAGGGCCTGTGGATGCAGTTGGTTTTGTATGCAGTCTGGTTATATACCAGGGACTGGGGATGTAGTTAGGTTTGTACAGTCTGGTGATATACCAGGGACTGGGGATGCAGTTAGGTTTGTATACAGTCTGGTGATATACCAGGGACTGGGGATGTAGTTAGGTTTGTACAGTCTGATGATATACCAGGGACTGCGGACGCAATTAGGTTTGTATGCACTCTGGTGATATACCAGGGCCTGGGGATGCAGTTAGGTTTGTACAGTCTGGTGATATACCAGGGCCTGGGGACGCAGTTAGGTTTGTATACAGTCTGGTGATATACCAGGGACTGGGGATGTAGTTAGGTTTGTATACAGTCTGGTGATATACCAGGGACTGGGGATGCAGTTAGGTTTGTATACAGTCTGATGATATACCAGGGACTGGGGATGCAGTTAGGTTTGTATGCAGTCCGATGATATACCAGGGACTGGGGATGCAGTTAGGTTTGTATGTAGTATGGTGATATACCAGGGACTGGGGATGCAGTTAGGTTTGTATGCAGTCCGATGATATACCAGGGAATGGGGATGTAGTTAGGTTTGTATACAGTCTGGTGATATACCAGGGACTGGGGATGCAGTTAGGTTTGTATACAGTCTGATGATATACCAGGGACTGGGGATGCAGTTAGGTTTGTATGCAGTCCGATGATATACCAGGGACTGGGGATGCAGTTAGGTTTGTATGTAGTATGGTGATATACCAGGGACTGGGGATGCAGTTAGGTTTGTATGTAGTCTGGTGATATACCAGGGACTGGGGATGTAGTTAGGTTTGTATGCAGTCTGGTGATATACCAGGGACTGGGGATGTAGTTAGGTATGTATGCAGTCTGGTGATATACCAGGGACTGGGGATGCAGTTAGGTTTGTATGCAGTCTGGTGATATACCAGGGACTGGGGATGTAGTTAGGTTTGTACAGTCTGGTGATATACCAGGGACTGGGGACGCAGTTAGGTTTGTATGCAGTTAGGTGATATACCAGGGCCTGGGGATGCAGTTAGGTTTGTACAGTCTGGTGATATAGCAGGGCCTGGGGACGCAGTTAGGTTTGTATACAGTCTGATGATATACCAGGGACTGGGGATGTAGTTAGGTTTGTATACAGTCTGGTGATATACCAGGGACTGGGGATGCAGTTAGGTTTGTATACAGTCTGATGATATACCAGGGACTGGGGATGCAGTTAGGTTTGTATGCAGTCCGATGATATACCAGGGACTTAGGATGCAGTTAGGTTTGTATGTAGTATGGTGATATACCAGGGACTGGGGATGCAGTTAGGTTTGTATGTAGTCTGGTGATATACAAATTTCAAATCAAATCACATTTATTTTTATATAGCCCTTCGTACATCAGCTGATATTCTCAAAGTGCTGTACAGAAACCCAGCCTAAAACCCCAAACAGCAAGCAAAGCATGTGAAAGAAGCACGGTGGCTAGGAAAAACTCCCTAGGAAAAACTCCCTAGAAAGGCCAAAAACCTAGGAAGAAACCTAGAGAGGAACCAGGCTATGAGGGGTGGCCAGTCCTCTTCTGGCTGTGCAGGGTGGATATTATAACAGAACATGGTCAAAATGTTAAAATGTTAAAATGTTCATAAATGACCAGCATGGTCAAATAATAATAATCATAGTAGTTGTCGAGGGTGCAACAAGCACGTCCGGTGAACAGGTCAGGGTTCCATAGCCGCAGGCAGAACAGTTGAAACTGGAGCAGCAGCACGGCCAGGTGGACTGGGGACAGCAAGGAGTCATCATACCAGGTAGTCCTGAGGCATGGTCCTAGGGCTCAGGTCCTCCGAGAGAAAGACAGAAAGAGAGAAAGAGAGAATTAGAGAGAGCATATTTAAATACACACAGGACACCAGATAAGACAAGAGAAATACTCCAGATGTAACAGACTGACCATAGCCCCCGACACATAAACTACTGCAGCATAAATACTGGAGGCTGAGACAGGAGGGATCAGAAGACACTGTGGCCCCATCCGATGATACCCCGGACAGGGCCAAACAGGCAGGATATAACCCCACCCACTTTGCCAAAGCACAGCCCCCACACCACTAGAGGGATGTCTCCAACCACCAACTTACCGTCCTAAGACAAGGCCGAGTATAGCCCACAACGATCTCCGCCATGGCACAACCCAAGGGGGGGCGCCAACCCAGACAGGAAGACCACGTCAGTGACTCAACCCACTCAAGTGATGCACCCCTCCCATGGACGGCATGGAAGAACACCAGTAGGCCAGTGACTCAGCCCCTGTAAAAGGGTTAGAGGCAGAGAATCCCAGTGGAAAGAGGGGAACCGGCAAGGCAGAGACAGCAAGGGCGGTTCGTTGCTCCAGCCTTTCCGTTCACCTTCACAGTCCTGGGCCAGACTATACTTAATCATAGGACCTACTGAAGAGATAAGTCTTCAGTAAAGACTTAAAGGTTGAGACTGAGTCTGCGTCTCTCACATTGTTAGGCAGACCATTCCATAAAAATGGAGCTCTATAGGAGAAAGCCCTACCTCCAGCCGTTTGCTTAGAAATTCTAGGGACAATTAGGAGGCCTGCGTCTTGTGACCGTAGCGTACGTGTAGGTATGTACGGCAGGACCAAATCGGAAAGATAGGTAGGAGCAAGCCCATGTAATGCTTTGTAGGTTAGCAGTAAAACCTTGAAATCAGCCCTTGCCTTAACAGGAAGCCAGTGTAGGGAGGCTAGCACTGGAGTAATATGATCAATTTTTTTGGTTCTAGTCAGGATTCTAGCAGCCGTATTTAGCACTAACTGAAGTTTATTTAGTGCTTTATCCGGGTAGCCGGAAAGTAGAGCATTGCAGTAGTCCAGCCTAGAAGTAACAAAAGCATGGATTAATTTTTCTGCGTCATTTTTGGACAGAAAATTTCTGATTTTGCAATGTTACGTAGATGGAAAAAAGCTGTCCTTGAAACAGTCTTGATATGTTCTTCAAAAGAGAGATCAGGGTCCAGAGTAACGCCGAGGTCCTTCACAGTTTTATTTGAGACGACTGTACAACCATCCAGATTAATTGTCAGATTCAACAGAAGATCTCTTTGTTTCTTGGGACCTAGAACAAGCATCTCTGTTTTGTCCGAGTTTAAAAGTAGGAAGTTTGCAGCCATCCACTTCTTTATGTCTGAAACACAGGCTTCTAGCGAGGGCAATTTTGGGGCTTCACCATGTTTCATTGAAATGTACAGCTGTGTGTCGTCCGCATAGCAGTGAAATTTAACATTATGTTTTCGAATGACATCCCCAAGAGGTAAAATATATAGTGAAAACAATAGTGGTCCTAAAACGGAACCTTGAGGAACACCGAAATTTACAATTGATTTGTCAGAGGACAAACCATTCACAGAGACAAACTGATATCTTTCCGACAGATAAGATCTAAACCAGGCCAGAACTTGCCCATGTAGACCAATTTGGGTTTCCAATCTCTCCAAAAGAATGTGGTGATCGATGGTATCAAAAACCAGGGACTGGGGACGCAGTTAGGTTTGTATACAGTCTGGTGATATACCAGGGACTGGGGATGTAGTTAGGTTTGTATGCAGTCTGGTGATATACCATCGACTAGGGATGTAGTTAGGTTTGTATGCAGTCTGGTGATATACCAGGGACTGGGGATGCAGTTAGGTTTGTATGCAGTCTGGTGATATACCAGGGACTGGGGATGTAGTTAGGTTTGTATGTAGTCTGGTGATATACCAGGGACTGGGGATGCAGTTAGGTTTGTATGCAGTCTGGTGATATACCAGGGACTGGGGATGCAGTTAGGTTTGTATGCAGTCTGGTGATATACCAGGGACTGGGGATGTAGTTAGGTTTGTACAGTCTGGTGATCTACCAGGGACTGGGGATGTAGTTAGGTTTGTATG
>NW_025547549.1:0-7029 GCF_905237065.1 Salmo salar
CTATCTGGCTAGCTAACAGTTCTTCATGGCTATCTGGCTAGCTAACAGTTCTTCATGGCTATCTGGCTGGCTAACAATTCTTCATGGCTATCTGGATAGCTAACAATTCTTCATGGCTATCTGGCTAGCTAACAATTCTTCATGGCTATCTGGCTAGCTAACAGTTCTTCATGGCTATCTGGCTAGCTAACAATTCTTCATGGCTATCTGGCTAGCTAACAATTCTTCATGGCTATCTGGCTAGCTAACAATTCTTCATGGCTATCTGGCTAGCTAACAACTCTTCATGGCTATCTGGCTAGCTAACAATTCTTCATGGCTATCTGGCTAGCTAACAGTTCTTCATGGCTATTTCTGGCTAGCTAACAATTCTTCATGGCTATCTGGCTAGCTAACAATTCTTCATGGCTATCTGGATAGCTAACAGTTCTTCATGGCTATCTGGCTAGCTAACAGTTCTTCATGGCTATCTGGCTAGCTAACAGTTCTTCATGGCTATCTGGCTAGCTAACAGTTCTTCATGGCTATCTGGCTAGCTAACAATTCTTCATGGCTATCTGGCTAGCTAACAGTTCTTCATGGCTATCTGGCTAGCTAACAATTCTTCATGGCTATCTGGCTAGCTAACAATTATTCATGGCTATCTGGCTAGCTAACAATTATTCATGGGTATCTGGCTAGCTAACAATTCTTCATGGCTATCTGGCTAGCTAACAACTCTTCATGGCTATCTGGCTAGCTAACAACTCTTCATGGCTATCTGGCTAGCTAACAATTCTTCATGGCTATCTGGCTAGCTAACAATTCTTCATGGCTATCTGGCTAGCTAACAGTTCTTCGTGGCTATCTGGTTAGCTAACAATTCTTCATGGCTATCTGGCTAGCTAACAATTCTTCACGGCTATCTGGCTAGCTAACAGTTCTTCATGGCTACCTGGCTAGCTAACAGTAGTAGGAGTGGGATCAGTACTTCTAGCAGGCTTATTGCTGTATGATGGAATCTGTCTGGGCTCTACAGGGCTGTGTTCAGTTCAGTAGGTATGAAACAGGTGAGAGAACATTTAGAAAAGGAGGAGGACCTGAATGTTTCAGATGTTCTAGTGGAGTGGAACCCCTGGGGTGGAACCCTGACACTCTGTCTTCTGGTGGAGTGCACCCCTGGTGTGGAACCCTGACACTCTGTCTTCTGGTGGAGTGCACCCCTGGTGTGGAACCCTGACACTCTGTCTTCTGGTGGAGTGCACCCCTGGTGTGGAACCCTGACACTCTGTCTTCTGGTGGAGTGGAACCCCTGGTGTGGAACCCTGACACTCTGTCTTCTGGTGAGTGCACCCCTGGTGTGGAACCCTGACACTCTGTCTTCTGGTGGAGTGCACCCCCTGGTGTGGAACCCTGACACTCTGTCTTCTGGTGGAGTGGAACCCCTGGTGTGGAACCCTGACACTCTGTCTTCTGGTGGAGTGGAACCCCTGGTGTGGAACCCTGACACTCTGTCTTCTGGTGGAGTGGAACCCATGCCTGTCTTCTGGTGGAGTGGAACCCCTGGTGTGGAACCCTGACACTCTGTCTTCTGGTGGAGTGGAACCCCTGGTGTGGAACCCTGACACTCTGTCTTCTGGTGGAGTGCACCCCTGGTGTGGAACCCTGACACTCTGTCTTCTGGTGGAGTGGAACCCCTGGTGTGGAACCCTGACACTCTGTCTTCTGGTGGAGTGGAACCCCTGGTGTGGAACCCTGACACTCTGTCTTCTGGTGGAGTGGAACCCCTGGTGTGGAACCCTGACACTCTGTCTTCTGGTGGAGTGCACCCCTGGTGTGGAACCCTGACACTCTGTCTTCTGGTGGAGTGGAACCCTGGTGTGGAACCCTGACACTCTGTCTTCTGGTGGATGGAACCCCTGGTGTGGAACTCCTGACACTCTGTCTTCTGGTGGAGTGGAACCCCTGGTGTGGAACCCTGACACTCTGTCTTCTGGTGGAGTGGAACCCCTGGTGTGGAACCCTGACACTCTGTCTTCTGGTGGAGTGGAACCCCTGGTGTGGAACCCCGACACTCTGTCTTCTGGTGGAGTGGAACCCTGGTGTGGAACCCTGACACTCTGTCTTCTGGTGAGTGGAACCCCTGGTGTGGAACCCTGACACTCTGTCTTCTGGTGGAGTGGAACCCCTGGTGTGGAACCCTGACACTCTGTCTTCTGGTGGAGTGGAACCCCTGGTGTGGAACCCTGACACTCTGTGTGATTGTGTGGTGTGTGTGTGTGTGCCGGTGGTGTGTTGTGTGTGTGTGTGTGTGTGTGTGTGTGTGTGTGTGTGTGTGTGTGTGTGTGTGTGTGTGTGTGTGTGTGTGTGTGTGTGTGTGTGTGTGTGTGTGTGTGTGTGTGTGTGTGTGTGTGTGTGTGTGTGTGTGTGTGTGTGTGTGTGTGTGTGTGTGTGTGTGTGTGTGTGCCAGGTGTGTGTGTGATTGTGTGTGTGTGTGTGTGTGTGTGTGTGTGTGTGTGTGTGTGTGTGTGTGTGTGTGTGTGTGTGTGTGTGTGTGTGTGTGTGTGTGTGTGTGTGTGTGTGTGTGTGTGTGTGTGTGTGTGTGTGTGTGTGTGTGTGTGTGTGTGTGTGTGTGTGTGTGTGTGTGTGTGTGTGTGTGTGTGTGTGTATCTCTGTTGGTCCTATGGTGTTATCTCTGTTGGTCCTATGGTGTTATCTCTGTTGGTCCTATGGTGTTATCTCTGTTGGTCCTATGGTGTTATCTCTGTTGGTCCTATGGTGTTATCTCTGTTGGTCCTATGGTGTTATCTCTGTTGGTCCTATGGTGTTATCTCTGTTGGTCCTATGGTGTTATCTCTGTTGGTCCTATGGTGTTATCTCTGTTGGTCCTATGGTGTTATCTCTGTTGGTCCTATGGTGTTATCTCTGTTGGTCCTATGGTGTTATCTCTGTTGGTCCTATGATGTTATCTCTGTTGGTCCTATGGTGTTATCTCTGTTGGTCCTATGGTGTTATCTCTGTTGGTCCTATGGTGTTATCTCTGTTGGTCCTATGATGTTATCTCTGTTGGTCCTATGGTGTTATCTCTGTTGGTCCTATGGTGTTATCTCTGTTGGTCCTATGGTGTTATCTCTGTTGGTCCTATGGTGTTATCTCTGTTGGTCCTATGGTGTTATCTCTGTTGGTCCTATGGTGTTATCTCTGTTGGTCCTATGGTGTTATCTCTGTTGGTCCTATGGTGTTATCTCTGTTGGTCCTATGGTGTTATCTCTGTTGGTCCTATGGTGTTACTCTCTGTTGGTCCTATGGTGTTATCTCTGTTGGTCCTATGGTGTTATCTCTGTTGGTCCTATGGTGTTATCTCTGTTGGTCCTATGGTGTTATCTCTGTTGGTCCTATGGTGTTATCTCTGTTGGTCCTATGGTGTTATCTCTGTTGGTCCTATGGTGTTATCTCTGTTGGTCCTATGGTGTTATCTCTGTTGGTCCTATGGTGTTATCTCTGTTGGTCCTATGGTGTTATCTCTGTTGGTCCTATGGTGTTATCTCTGTTGGTCCTATGGTGTTATCTCTGTTGGTCCTATGGTGTTATCTCTGTTGGTCCTATGGTGTTATCTCTGTTGGTCCTATGGTGTTATCTCTGTTGGTCCTATGGTGTTATCTCTGTTGGTCCTATGGTGTTATCTCTGTTGGTCCTATGGTGTTATCTCTGTTGGTCCTATGGTGTTATCTCTGTTGGTCCTATGGTGTTATCTCTGTTGGTCCTATGGTGTTATCTCTGTTGGTCCTATGGTGTTATCTCTGTTGGTCCTATGGTGTTATCTCTGTTGGTCCTATGGTGTTATCTCTGTTGGTCCTATGGTGTTATCTCTGTTGGTCCTATGGTGTTATCTCTGTTGGTCCTATGGTGTTATCTCTGTTGGTCCTATGGTGTTATCTCTGTTGGTCCTATGGTGTTATCTCTGTTGGTCCTATGGTGTTATCTCTGTTGGTCCTATGGTGTTATCTCTGTTGGTCCTATGGTGTTATCTCTGTTGGTCCTATGGTGTTATCTCTGTTGGTCCCATGGTGTTATCTCTGTTGGTCCTATGGTGTTATCTCTGTTGGTCCTATGGTGTTATCTCTGTTGGTCCTATGGTGTTATCTCTGTTGGTCCTATGGTGTTATCTCTGTTGGTCCTATGGTGTTATCTCTGTTGGTCCTATGGTGTTATCTCTGTTGGTCCTATGGTGTTATCTCTGTTGGTCCTATGGTGTTATCTCTGTTGGTCCTATGGTGTTATCTCTGTTGGTCCTATGGTGTTATCTCTGTTGGTCCTATGGTGTTATCTCTGTTGGTCCTATGGTGTTATCTCTGTGTTATCTCTGTTGGTCCTATGGTGTTATCTCTGTTGGTCCTATGGTGTTATCTCTGTTGGTCCTATGGTGTTATCTCTGTTGGTCCTATGGTGTTATCTCTGTTGGTCCTATGGTGTTATCTCTGTTGGTCCTATGGTGTTATCTCTGTTGGTCCTATGGTGTTATCTCTGTTGGTCCTATGGTGTTATCTCTGTTGGTCCTATGGTGTTATCTCTGTTGGTCCTATGGTGTTATCTCTGTTGGTCCTATGGTGTTATCTCTGTTGGTCCTATGGTGTTATCTCTGTTGGTCCTATGGTGTTATCTCTGTTGGTCCTATGGTGTTATCTCTGTTGGTCCTATGGTGTTATCTCTGTTGGTCCTATGGTGTTATCTCTGTTGGTCCTATGGTGTTATCTCTGTTGGTCCTATGGTGTTATCTCTGTTGGTCCTATGGTGTTATCTCTGTTGGTCCTATGGTGTTATCTCTGTTGGTCCTATGGTGTTATCTCTGTTGGTCCTATGGTGTTATCTCTGTTGGTCCTATGGTGTTATCTCTGTTGGTCCTATGGTGTTATCTCTGTTGGTCCTATGGTGTTATCTCTGTTGGTCCTATGGTGTTATCTCTGTTGGTCCTATGGTGTTATCTCTGTTGGTCCTATGGTGTTATCTCTGTTGGTCCTATGGTGTTATCTCTGTTGGTCCTATGGTGTTATCTCTGTTGGTCCTATGGTGTTATCTCTGTTGGTCCTATGGTGTTATCTCTGTGTTATCTCTGTTGGTCCTATGGTGTTATCTCTGTTGGTCCTATGGTGTTATCTCTGTTGGTCCTATGGTGTTATCTCTGTTGGTCCTATGGTGTTATCTCTGTTGGTCCTATGGTGTTATCTCTGTTGGTCCTATGGTGTTATCTCTGTTGGTCCTATGGTGTTATCTCTGTTGGTCCTATGGTGTTATCTCTGTTGGTCCTATGGTGTTATCTCTGTTGGTCCTATGGTGTTATCTCTGTTGGTCCTATGGTGTTATCTCTGTTGGTCCTATGGTGTTATCTCTGTTGGTCCTATGGTGTTATCTCTGTTGGTCCTATGGTGTTATCTCTGTTGGTCCTATGGTGTTATCTCTGTTGGTCCTATGGTGTTATCTCTGTTGGTCCTATGGTGTTATCTCTGTTGGTCCTATGGTGTTATCTCTGTTGGTCCTATGGTGTTATCTCTGTTGGTCCTATGGTGTTATCTCTGTTGGTCCTATGGTGTTATCTCTGTTGGTCCTATGGTGTTATCTCTGTTGGTCCTATGGTGTTATCTCTGTTGGTCCTATGGTGTTATCTCTGTTGGTCCTATGGTGTTATCTCTGTTGGTCCTATGGTGTTATCTCTGTTGGTCCTATGGTGTTATCTCTGTTGGTCCTATGGTGTTATCTCTGTTGGTCCTATGGTGTTATCTCTGTTGGTCCTATGGTGTTATCTCTGTTGGTCCTATGGTGTTATCTCTGTTGGTCCTATGGTGTTATCTCTGTTGGTCCTATGGTGTTATCTCTGTTGGTCCTATGGTGTTATCTCTGTTGGTCCTATGGTGTTATCTCTGTTGGTCCTATGGTGTTATCTCTGTTGGTCCTATGGTGTTATCTCTGTTGGTCCTATGGTGTTATCTCTGTTGGTCCTATGGTGTTATCTCTGTTGGTCCTATGGTGTTATCTCTGTTGGTCCTATGGTGTTATCTCTGTTGGTCCTATGGTGTTATCTCTGTTGGTCCTATGGTGTTATCTCTGTTGGTCCCATGGTGTTTATCTCTGTTGGTCCTATGGTGTTATCTCTGTTGGTCCTATGGTGTTATCTCTGTCGGTCCTATGGTGTTATCTCTGTCGGTCCTATGGTGTTATCTCTGTTGGTCCTATGGTGTTATCTCTGTTGGTCCTATGGTGTTATCTCTGTTGGTCCTATGGTGTTATCTCTGTTGGTCCTATGGTGTTATCTCTGTTGGTCCTATGGTGTTATCTCTGTTGGTCCTATGGTGTTATCTCTGTTGTGGTCCTATGGTGTTGATCTCTGTTGGTCCTATGGTGTTATCTCTGTTGGTCCTATGGTGTTATCTGTTGGTCTATGGTGTTATCTCTGTTGGTCCGGTGGTGTTATCTCTGTTGGTCCTATGGTGTTATCTCTGTTGGTCCTATGGTGTTATCTCTGTTGGTCCTATGGTGTTATCTCTGTTGGTCCTATGGTGTTATCTCTGTTGGTCCTATGGTGTTATCTCTGTTGTGGTCCTATGGTGTTATCTCTGTTGGTCCTATGGTGTTATCTCTGTTGGTCCTATGGTGTTATCTCTGTTGGTCCTATGGTGTTGTATCTCTGTTGGTCCTATGGTGTTATCTCTGTTGGTCCCTATGGTGTTATCTCTGTTGGTCCTATGGTGTTATCTCTGTTGGTCCCATGGTGTTATCTCTGTTGGTCCTGTGGTGTTATCTCTGTTGGTCCTATGGTGTTATCTCTGTTGGTCCTATGGTGTTATCTCTGTTGGTCCTATGGTGTTATTCTGTTGGTCCTATGGTGTTATCTCTGTTGTTGGTCCTATGGTGTTATCTCTGTGTTGGTCCTATGGTGTTATCTCTGTTGGTCCTATGATGTTATCTCTGTTGGTCCTATGGTGTTATCTCTGTTGGTCCTATGGTGTTATCTCTGTTGGCTCCTATGGTGTGTATCTCTGTTGGTCCTATGGTGTT
>NW_025547550.1:0-38051 GCF_905237065.1 Salmo salar
ATTCAGAGGGTGAACGGGCAAGACAAAATGCACTGCTCAAAAAAATAAAGGGAACACTTAAACAACACATCCTAGATCTGAATGAAATAAATAATCTTATTAAATACTTTTTTCTTTACATAGTTGAATGTGCTGACAACAAAATCACACAAAAAATAATCAATGGAAATCCAATTTATCAACCCATGGAGGTCTGGATTTGGAGTCACACTCAAAACTAAAGTGGAAAACCACACTACAGGCTGATCCAACTTTGATGTAATGTCCTTAAAACAAGTCAAAATGAGGCTCAGTAGTGTGTGTGGCCTCCATGTGCCTGTATGACCTCCCTACAACGCCTGAGCATGCTCCTGATGAGGTGGCAGATGGTCTCCTGAGGGATCTCCTCCCAGACCTGGACTAAAGCATCCGCCAACTCCTGGACAGTCTGTGGTGCAACGTGGCGTTGGTGGATGGAGCGAGACATGATGTCCCAGATGTGCTCAATTGGATTCAGGTCTGGGGAACGGGCGGGCCAGTCCATAGCATCAATGCCTTCCTCTTGCAGGAACTGCTGACACACTCCAGCCACATGAGGTCTATCATTGTCTTGCATTAGGAGGAACCCAGGGCCAACCGCACCAGCATATGGTCTCACAAGGGGTCTGAGGATCTCATCTCGGTACCTAATGGCAGTCAGGCTACCTCTGGCGAGCACATGGAGGGCTGTGCGGCCCCCCAAAGAAATGCCACCCCACACCATGACTGACCCACCGCCAAACCGGTCATGCTGGAGGATGTTGCAGGCAGCAGAACGTTCTCCACGGCGTCTCCAGACTCTGTCACGTCTGTCACGTGCTCAGTGTGAACCTGCTTTCATCTGTGAAGAGCACAGGGCGCCAGTGGCGAATTTGCCAATCTTGGTGTTCTCTGGCAAATGCCAAACGTCCTGCACGGTGTTGGGCTGTAAGCACAACCCCCACCTGTGGACGTCAGGCCCTCATACCACCCTCATGGAGTCTGTTTCTGACCGTTTGAGCAGACACATGCACATTTGTGGCCTGCTGGAGGTCATTTTGCAGGGCTCTGGCAGTGCTCCTCCTGCTCCTCCTTGCACAAAGGCGGAGGTAGCGGTCCTGCTGCTGGGTTGTTGCCCTCCTACGGCCTCCTCCACGTCTCCTGATGTACTGGCCTGTCTCCTGGTAGCGCCTCCATGCTCTGGACACTACGCTGACAGACACAGCAAACCTTCTTGCCACAGCTCGCATTGATGTGCCATCCTGGATGAGCTGCACTACCTGAGCCACTTGTGTGGGTTGTAGACTCCGTCTCATGCTACCACTAGAGTGAAAGCACCGCCAGCATTCAAAAGTGACCAAAACATCAGCCAGGAAGCATAGGAACTGAGAAGTGGTCTGTGGTCACCACCTGCTGAACCACTCCTTTATTGGGGGTGTCTTGCTAATTGCCTATAATTTCCACCTGTTGTCTATTCCATTTGCACAACAGCATGTGAAATTTATTGTCAATCAGTGTTGCTTCCTAAGTGGACAGTTTGATTTCACAGAAGTGTGATTGACTTGGAGTTACATTGTGTTGTTTAAGTGTTCCCTTTATTTTTTTGAGCAGTATATTTAAGTGCCTTTGAACGGGGTATGGTAGTAGGTGCCAGGCGCACCGGTTTGTGTCAAGAACTGCAACGTTGCTGGGGTTTTTCCACGCTCAACAGTTTCCCGTATGTATCAAGAACGGTCCACCACCCAAAGGACATCCAGCCAACTGTGGGAGTTAACATGGACCAGCATTCCCATGTGGAACGCTTTCCACACCCTTGTAGAGTCCATGTCCCCGACGAAATGAGGCTGTTCTGAGGGCAACTCAATATGAGGAAGGTGTTCCTAATGTTTTGTCCGGTGTATTTCCATGATAAAGTGACGTATTAAAGGTCGGAGTTCGTGTTCCCGTTTTGTTCCAGGTGGTTCCTCTGAGCTGGTACAACATGCTGTTGCCTAGATACGGCCTGGTGTTGGAGTTGGACGGCGAAGGGGAGGTGGTGGGGAGTCTCCATGACCCTACAGGCAGCCTGACCTGGGCCGTCAGCGACGTGTTCGCCCACCAGGGGAGACTCTACCTGGGTAGCACCGACCTGCACTTCCTCCCTGTCCTGGAGGACTGGAGCTAACCGCTAACCGCTAGCTGTCTACTGTAGATAACAGACTGGGAGGAGGAGGAGGGGGAGGAGGAGGTACGGTAGGGGTCCTGGGTCTACTGTAGATAACAGACTGGGAGGAGGAAGAGGAGGAGGTACAGTAGGGGTCCTGGGTCTACTGTAGATAACAGACTGGGAGAAGGAGGAGGAGGTACGGTAGGGGTCCTGGGTCTACTGTAGATAACAGACTGGGAGGAGGAGGAGGAGGAGGAGGAGGAGGTACGGTAGGGGTCCTGGGTCTACTGTAGATAACAGACTGGGAGGAGGAGGAGGAGGAGGAGGTACGGTAGGGGTCCTGGGTCTACTGTAGATAACAGACTGGGAGAAGGAGGAGGAGGAGGAGGTACGGTAGGGGTCCTGGGTCTACTGTAGATAACAGACTGGGAGGAGGAGGAGGAGGAGGTACGGTAGGGGTCCTGGGTCTACTGTAGATAACAGACTGGGAGGAGGAGGAGGTACGGTAGGGGTCCTGGGTCTACTGTAGATAACAGACTGGGAGGAGGAGGAGGGGGAGGAGGAGGTACGGTAGGGGTCCTGGGTCTACTGTAGATAACAGACTGGGAGGAGGAGGAGGAGGAGGAGGTACGGTAGGGGTCCTGGGTCTACTGTAGATAACAGACTGGGAGGAGGAGGAGGAGGAGGAGGTACAGTAGGGGTCCTGGGTCTACTGTAGAAAACAGACTGGGAGGAGGAGGAGGAGGAGGAGGTACGGTAGGGGTCCTGGGTCTACTGTAGATAACAGACTGGGAGGAGGAGGAGGAGGAGGTACGGTAGGGGTCCTGGGTCTACTGTAGATAACAGACTGGGAGGAGGAGGAGGAGGAGGAGGTACGGTAGGGGTCCTGGGTCTACTGTAGATAACAGACTGGGAGGAGGAGGAGGAGGAGGAGGTACGGTAGGGGTCCTGGGTCTACTGTAGATAACAGACTGGGAGGAGGAGGAGGTACAGTAGGGGTCCTGGGTCTACTGTAGATACCAGACTGGGAGGAGGAAGAGGAGGAGGTACAGTAGGGGTCCTGGGTCTACTGTAGATAACAGACTGGGAGGAGGAGGAGGAGGAGGAGGTACAGTAGGGGTCCTGGGTCTACTGTAGAAAACAGACTGGGAGGAGGAGGAGGAGGAGGAGGTACGGTAGGGGTCCTGGGTCTACTGTAGATAACAGACTGGGAGGAGGAGGAGGAGGAGGTACGGTAGGGGTCCTGGGTCTACTGTAGATAACAGACTGGGAGGAGGAGGAGGTACAGTAGGGGTCCTGGGTCTACTGTAGATAACAGACTGGGAGGAGGAGGAGGAGGAGGTACGGTAGGGGTCCTGGGTCTACTGTAGATAACAGACTGGGAGGAGGAGGAGGAGGAGGAGGTACGGTAGGGGTCCTGGGTCTACTGTAGATAACAGACTGGGAGGAGGAGGAGGAGGAGGAGGTACGGTAGGGGTCCTGGGTCTACTGTAGATACCAGACTGGGAGGAGGAAGAGGAGGAGGTACGGTAGGGGCCCAGAACAGCAGTGGTCCGCTCCACCAACCCTGCTTTTATTGTCCCGTACCCCTTCAAACATTCAACCTACCCCCTTCTAGCACCAGGATCAGCGAACTCTCAAATGTTTTTTTGCCATCATTGAAAGCCTGCCACACACACACACACACACACACACACACACACACACACACACACACACACACACTGTTGGCGCCGGAGGAGATGGCCGCCATTTTACGGTCTCCTAACTAATTGTTCTATTATGTGTATGTTTTTCCCGTGTTATTTGTAACTTGAAACCCCACCTCTTTAAGGAATACCTGGGATAGGATAAAGTAATCCTTCTAAAGTGGTTGTTCTACTGGATATCATAAGGTGAACGCACCAATTTGTAAGTCGCTCTGGATAAGAGCGTCTGCTAAATGACTTAAATGTATATTTTGTACATAATGTTTCTGCCACCGTCTCTTACGACCGAAAAGAGCTTCTGGATATCAGGACAGCGATGAGACCAAAGATTGTTTCTACAACAACAACAAGCAGGACTCACACGATATTCTCCAAACACCCCGCAGGGCCGACATTCCCCGGGTTATTCGCAAAAAGGAAGCGACGCTGAGGAACGAAGAGCCGGATGCCTCGTCCGGATCCGCAGAAGGCGAGTGGGAGAGCTGCCGTTACCGTCAATATTACTCGCCAACGTGCAATCATTGGACAATGAATTAGACGAGGTACGATCACGAATATCCTCTCCAACGGGACATCAAAAAACTGTAACATCTTATGTTTCACGGAATCGTGGCTGAATGTCGACATGGATAATATTCAGCTGGCGGGATATACGCTGCACCGGCTAGATAGAACAGCACACTCCGGGTAAGACGAGGGGGGGGGGGCAGTCTGTGTAAACAACATCTAAAGAAGTCTCTAGATTTTGCTCGCCTGACGTAGAGTATATTGTGATAAACTGCAGACCCCACTATTTGCCTAGAGAGTTTTCAGATATACTTTTCGTGGCTGTTTATTTACCACCTCAGACGGATGCTGGCACTGAGACCGCACTCAGCTGAGCTGTATAAGGAAATGAGCAAACGGGAAACCGCTCACCCAGAGGCGGCGCTCCTAGTGGCCGGAGACTTTAATGCAGGGAAACTTAAATCAGTTCTACCAAATCTCTACCAGCGTGTTTAAATGTGCAACCAGAGGGAAAAATACCTCTAGATCACCTTTACTCCACACAGAGAGACTCGTACAAAACTCTCCCTCACCCTCCATTTGGTAAATCTGACCATAATTATATCCTCCTGATTGCTGCTTACAAGCAGAAATTCAAGCAGGAAGCACCAGTGACTCGGTCTTTTAAAAAAAGTGGTCAGATGAAGCAGATGCTAAACTACAGGACTGTTTTGCTATCACAGACTGGAACATGTTCTGGGATTCTTCCGATAGCATTGAGGAGTACACCTCATCAGTCACTGGCTTCATCAATAAGTGCATCGGGGACGTCGTCCCCACAGTGACTGTACGTACATACCCCAACCAGAAGCCATGGATTACAGGCAACATTCGCACTGAGCTAAAGGGTAGAGCTGCCGATTTCAATGTGTGGGACTCTAACCCGGAAGCTTATAAGAAATCCCGCTATGCCCTGCGACGAACCATCAAACAGACAAAGCGTCAATAAAGGACTAAGATCAAATCGTACTACAACGGCTCTGACGCTCATCGAATGTTGGCAGGGCTTGCAAACTATTACAGACTACAAAGGGAAGCACAGCCGAGAGCTGCCCAGTGACACGAGCCTACCAGACGAGCTAAATCACTTCTATGCTCGCTTCGAGGCAAGCAACACTGAAGCATGCATGAGAGCATCAGCTGTTCCGGACGACTGTGTGATCACGCTCTCCATAGCCGATGTGAGTAAGACCTTTAAACAGGTCAACAGTCACAAGGCCGCAGGGCCAGACGGATTACCAGGACGTGTACCCCGAGCATGTGCTGACCAACTGGCAAGTGTCTTCACTGACATTTTCAACCTCTCCCTGTCTGAGTCTGTAATACCAACATGTTTCAAGCAGACCACCATAGTCCCTGTGCCCAAGAACACTAAGGTAACCTGCCTAAATGACTACCGACCCATAGCACTCACGGACTGTATCCATGAAGTGCTTTGAAAGGCTGGTCATGGCTCACATCAACACCATCATCCCAGAAACCCTAGACCCACTCCAATTTGCATACCTCCCCAACAGATCCACAGATGACGCAATCTCCATTTCACTCCACACTGCCCTTTCCCACCTGTTGTATTCAGCATTTCACTGTGAGGTCTACTACACCTGTTGTATTCAGCATTTCACTGAGGTCTACTACACCTGTTGTATTCAGCATTTCACTGTGAGGTCTACTACACCTGTTGTATTCAGCATTTCACTGTGAGGTCTACTACACCTGTTGTATTCAGCATTTCACTGTGAGGTCTACTACACCTGTTGTATTCACCGCACGTGACAAATAAACTTTGATTTGATTTATAGGATCCATTTATTAAACATAAGAATGAGTGTGAGTTTTTGTCTCAACCCGTCTCGTTGGAAGTGACAAAGAGCTCTTACAGGGACCAGGGTACAAATAATAATAATAATAATAATATTATAATAATCAATAATTTAGCTCTTTATTTAACCATTTTACATATAAAACCTTATTTGTCCATCGTAAATTGTGAATAACTCACCACAGGTTCATGAGAAGGTTGTGCTTGAAAGGATGCACATAACTCTGTAATGTTGGGTTGTATTGGAGAGAGTCTCAGTCTGAAATCATTTCCACACACAGTCTGTGCCTGTATTTAGTTTTCATGCTAGTGAGGGCCGAGAAACCACTCTCACATAGGTACGTGGTTACAAAGGGCATCAGTGTCTTAACAGCGTGATTTGCCAAGGCAGGATACTCTGAGCGCAGCCCTATCCAGAAATCTGGCAGTGGCTTCTGATTTTAAATTACATTTTCACAGAACCGCTTGTTGCAATTTGGATGAGTCTCTCTTGTTCAGAGATATCGGTAAGTGGACTGGAGGCAGGGCATGAAAGGGAGAACGAATCCAGTTGTTTGTGTCGTCCGTTTCGGGGAAAGTACCTGAAGTAATTGAGCACCCAACTCACTCAGGTGCTTCGCTATTTCACGTTTGACATTGTCCGTAAACTTGAGTTCATTTACACACAAAGAAAAACATACAATGATGGAAAGATCTGTGTGTTGTCCTTGTTAATGCAGACAGAGAAGAGCTCCAACTTCTTAAATCATAGCCTCCATTTTGTCCCGCACATTGAATATAGTTGAGGAGAGTCCCCTGTAATCCTAGATTCAGATCATTCAGGAGAGGAAAGACATCACCCAGATAGACCAGTCATGTGAGGAACTCGTCATCATGTAAAGCGGTCAGACAAGTGAAAATTATGGTCAGTAAAGAAAACTTTTATCTCGTCTCTAAATTCAAAAAAACAACGTGTCAATACTTTGCCCCTTGATAACCAGCGCTTCTGTATGTTGTTAAAAGCGTTACATGGTCGCTGCTCATATCGTTACATAATGCAGAAAATACATGAGAGTTCAGGGGCCTTTTGCGTTAACAAAGTTAACCATTTTCACTGTAGTGTCCAAAAAACGTCTTGCAAGCTGTCAGTCATTCCCTTGGCAGCGAGAGCCTCTCGGCGGATGCTGCAGTGGACCCAAGTGGCTTCGGGAGCAGCTGCTTGCAGGCGCGTTACCACTCCACTATGTCTCCCTGTCAGGGCTTTTGCTCCATCAGTACAGATACCAACACATCTCGACCACCAAAGTCCATCTGACGTCACAAAGCTGTCCAGTACTTTAAAACATATCCTCTCATGTTGTCCTGGTTTCCAGAAGAGGATGTCTTCCTTAATTGACCCCCCCATAAACGTAACGGACATATACCAGGAGCTGTACCAGGCCTGTTAACTCATCCATATACCAGGAGCTGTACCAGGCCTGTTGACTCATCCATATACCAGGAGCTGTACCAGGCCTGTTGACTCATCCATATACCAGGAGCTGTACCAGGCCTGTTAACTCATCCATATACCAGGAGCTGTACCAGGCCTGTTGACTCATCCATATACCAGGAGCTGTACCAGGCCTGTTAACTCATCCATATACCAGGAGCTGTACCAGGCCTGTTGACTCATCCATATACCAGGAGCTGTACCAGGCCTGTTAACTCATCCATATACCAGGAGCTGTACCAGGCCTGTTAACTCATCCATATACCAGGAGCTGTACCAGGCCTGTTAACTCATCCATATACCAGGAGCTGTACCGGGCCTGTTGACTCATCCATATACCAGGAGCTGTACCGGGCCTGTTGACTCATCCATATACCAGGAGCTGTACCAGGCCTGTTAACTCATCCATATACCAGGAGCTGTACCGGGCCTGTTGACTCATCCATATACCAGGAGCTGTACCAGGCCTGTTAACTCATCCATATACCAGGAGCTGTACCAGGCCTGTTAACTCATCCATATACCAGGAGCTGTACCAGGCCGGCCACGTCTGTTGACTCATCCATATACCAGGAGCTGTACCAGGCCGGCCACGTCTGTTGACTCATCCATATACCAGGAGCTGTACCAGGCCTGTTAACTCATCCATATACCAGGAGCTGTACCAGGCCTGTTAACTCATCCATATACTAGGAGCTGTACCAGGCCTGTTAACTCATCCATATACCAGGAGCTGTACCAGGCCTGTTAACTCATCCATATACCAGGAGCTGTACCAGGCCTGTTGACTCATCCATATACCAGGAGCTGTACCAGGCCTGTTGACTCATCCATATACCAGGAGCTGTACCAGGCCTGTTGACTCATCCATATACCAGGAGCTGTACCAGGCCTGTTGACTCATCCATATACCAGGAGCTGTACCAGGCCTGTTGACTCATCCATATACCAGGAGCTGTACCAGGCCTGTTAACTCATCCATATACCAGGAGCTGTACCAGGCCTGTTAACTCATCCATATACCAGGAGCTGTACCAGGCCTGTTGACTCATCCATATACCAGGAGAGCTGTACCAGGCCTGTTAACTCATCCATATACCAGGAGCTGTACCAGGCCTGTTAACTCATCCATATACCAGGAGCTGTACCAGGCCTGTTGACTCATCCATATACCAGGAGCTGTACCAGGCCTGTTAACTCATCCATATACCAGGAGCTGTACCAGGCCTGTTAACTCATCCATATACCAAGAGCTGTACCAGGCCTGTTAACTCATCCATATACCAGGAGCTGTACCAGGTCTGTTGACTCATCCATATACCAGGAGCTGTACCAGGCCTGTTAACTCATCCATATACCAGGAGCTGTACCAGGCCTGTTAACTCCCGGGACAGGGATGAAATGTGTGTTTTAGTGGGCCTAAGATAACAACAAGTAGACTGTGGTGATTAACAGTGGTGGGATACCACTCACCTACTGTTCGTGTGGAGGTATGTGCGTAGGATATCTACTGTTTGTGTGGAGGTATGTGCGTAGGATATCTACTGTTTGTGTGGAGGTATGTGCGTAGGATATCTACTGTTTGTGTGGAGGTATGTGCGTAGGATATCTACTGTTTGTGTGTAGGATATCTACTGTTCGTGTGGAGGTATGTGCGTAGGATATCTACTGTTCGTGTGGAGGTATGTGCGTAGGATATCTACTGTTCGTGTGTAGGATATCTACTGTTCGTGTGGAGGTATGTGCGTAGGATATCTACTGTTTGTGTGGAGGTATGTGCGTAGGATATCTACTGTTTGTGCGTAGGATACCTACTGTTCGGTGTGGAGGTATGTGCGTAGGATATCTACTGTTTGTGCGTAGGATATCTACTGTTCGTGTGGAGGTATGTGCGTAGGATATCTACTGTTTGTGTGGAGGTATGTGCGTAGGATATCTACTGTTCGTGTGGAGGTATGTGCGTAGGATATCTACTGTTTGTGTGTAGGATATCTACTGTTCGTGTGGAGGTATGTGTGTAGGATATCTACTGTTCGTGTGGAGGTATGTGCGTAGGATATCTACTGTTTGTGTGGAGGTATGTGCGTAGGATATCTACTGTTCGTGTGGAGGTATGTGCGTAGGATATCTACTGTTTGTGTGGAGGTATGTGCGTAGGATATCTACTGTTCGTGTGGAGGTATGTGCGTAGGATATCTACTGTTCGTGTGGAGGTATGTGCGTAGGATATCTACTGTTCGTGTGGAGGTATGTGCGTAGGATATCTACTGTTCGTGTGGAGGTATGTGCGTAGGATATCTACTGTTCGTGTGGAGGTATGTGCGTAGGATATCTACTGTTCGTGTGGAGGTATGTGCGTAGGATATCTACTGTTCGTGTGGAGGTATGTGCGTAGGATATCTACTGTTCGTGTGGAGGTATGTGCGTAGGATATCTACTGTTCGTGTGGAGGTATGTGCGTAGGATATCTACTGTTCGTGTGGAGGTATGTGCGTAGGATATCTACTGTTTGTGTGGAGGTATGTGCGTAGGAAATCTACTGTTCGTGTGGAGGTATGTGCGTAGGATATCTACTGTTTGTGCGTAGGATACCTACTGTTCGTGTGGAGGTATGTGCGTAGGATATCTACTGTTCGTGTGGAGGTATGTGCGTAGGATATCTACTGTTCGTGTGGAGGTATGTGCGTAGGATATCTACTGTTCGTGTGGAGGTATGTGCGTAGGATATCTACTGTTCGTGTGGAGGTATGTGCGTAGGATATCTACTGTTCGTGTGGAGGTATGTGCGTAGGATATCTACTGTTCGTGTGGAGGTATGTGCGTAGGATATCTACTGTTCGTGTGGAGGTATGTGCGTAGGATATCTACTGTTTGTGTGGAGGTATGTGCGTAGGATATCTACTGTTTGTGTGTAGGATATCTACTGTTCGTGTGGAGGTATGTGCGTAGGATATCTACTGTTTGTGTGGAGGTATGTGCGTAGGATATCTACTGTTTGTGTGGAGGTATGTGCGTAGGATATCTACTGTTTGTGTGTAGGATATCTACTGTTCGTGTGGAGGTATGTGCGTAGGATATCTACTGTTCGTGTGGAGGTATGTGCGTAGGATATCTACTGTTCGTGTGTAGGATATCTACTGTTCGTGTGGAGGTATGTGCGTAGGATATCTACTGTTTGTGTGGAGGTATGTGCGTAGGATATCTACTGTTTGTGCGTAGGATACCTACTGTTCGTGTGGAGGTATGTGCGTAGGATATCTACTGTTTGTGCGTAGGATATCTACTGTTCGTGTGGAGGTATGTGCGTAGGATATCTACTGTTTGTGTGGAGGTATGTGCGTAGGATATCTACTGTTCGTGTGGAGGTATGTGCGTAGGATATCTACTGTTTGTGTGTAGGATATCTACTGTTCGTGTGGAGGTATGTGTGTAGGATATCTACTGTTCGTGTGGAGGTATGTGCGTAGGATATCTACTGTTTGTGTGGAGGTATGTGCGTAGGATATCTACTGTTCGTGTGGAGGTATGTGCGTAGGATATCTACTGTTCGTGTGGAGGTATGTGCGTAGGATATCTACTGTTCGTGTGGAGGTATGTGCGTAGGATATCTACTGTTCGTGTGGAGGTATGTGCGTAGGATATCTACTGTTCGTGTGGAGGTATGTGCGTAGGATATCTACTGTTCGTGTGGAGGTATGTGCGTAGGATATCTACTGTTCGTGTGGAGGTATGTGCGTAGGATATCTACTGTTCGTGTGGAGGTATGTGCGTAGGATATCTACTGTTCGTGTGGAGGTATGTGCGTAGGATATCTACTGTTCGTGTGGAGGTATGTGCGTAGGATATCTACTGTTCGTGTGGAGGTATGTGCGTAGGATATCTACTGTTTGTGTGGAGGTATGTGCGTAGGAAATCTACTGTTCGTGTGGAGGTATGTGCGTAGGATATCTACTGTTTGTGTGGAGGTATGTGCGTAGGAAATCTACTGTTCGTGTGGAGGTATGTGCGTAGGATATCTACTGTTTGTGCGTAGGATACCTACTGTTCGTGTGGAGGTATGTGCGTAGGATATCTACTGTTCGTGTGGAGGTATGTGCGTAGGATATCTACTGTTCGTGTGGAGGTATGTGCGTAGGATATCTACTGTTCGTGTGGAGGTATGTGCGTAGGATATCTACTGTTCGTGTGGAGGTATGTGCGTAGGATATCTACTGTTCGTGTGGAGGTATGTGCGTAGGATATCTACTGTTCGTGTGGAGGTATGTGCGTAGGATATCTACTGTTCGTGTGGAGGTATGTGCGTAGGATATCTACTGTTCGTGTGGAGGTATGTGCGTAGGATATCTACTGTTCGTGTGGAGGTATGTGCGTAGGATATCTACTGTTCGTGTGGAGGTATGTGCGTAGGATATCTACTGTTCGTGTGGAGGTATGTGCGTAGGATATCTACTGTTCGTGTGGAGGTATGTGCGTAGGATATCTACTGTTCGTGTGGAGGTATGTGCGTAGGATATCTACTGTTCGTGTGGAGGTATGTGCGTAGGATATCTACTGTTTGTGTGTAGGATATCTACTGTTCGTGTGGAGGTATGTGCGTAGGATATCTACTGTTTGTGTGTAGGATATCTACTGTTCGTGTGGAGGTATGTGCGTAGGATATCTACTGTTTGTGTGGAGGTATGTGCGTAGGATATCTACTGTTTGTGTGGAGGTATGTGCGTAGGATATCTACTGTTTGTGTGGAGGTATGTGCGTAGGATATCTACTGTTTGTGTGGAGGTATGTGCGTAGGATATCTACTGTTTGTGTGGAGGTATGTGCGTAGGATATCTACTGTTTGTGTGGAGGTATGTGCGTAGGATATCTACTGTTTGTGTGGAGGTATGTGCGTAGGATATCTACTGTTTGTGTGGAGGTATGTGCGTAGGATATCTACTGTTTGTGTGGAGGTATGTGCGTAGGATATCTACTGTTTGTGTGGAGGTATGTGCGTAGGATATCTACTGTTTGTGTGGAGGTATGTGCGTAGGATATCTACTGTTTGTGTGGAGGTATGTGCGTAGGATATCTACTGTTTGTGTGGAGGTATGTGCGTAGGATATCTACTGTTTGTGTGGAGGTATGTGCGTAGGATATCTACTGTTCGTGTGGAGGTATGTGCGTAGGATATCTACTGTTCGTGTGGAGGTATGTGCGTAGGATATCTACTGTTCGTGTGGAGGTATGTGTGTAGGATATCTACTGTTTGTGTGGAGGTATGTGTGTAGGATATCTACTGTTCGTGTGGAGGTATGTGCGTAGGATATCTACTGTTCGTGTGGAGGTATGTGCGTAGGATATCTACTGTTCGTGTGGAGGTATGTGCGTAGGATATCTACTGTTCGTGTGGAGGTATGTGCGTAGGATATCTACTGTTCGTGTGGAGGTATGTGCGTAGGATATCTACTGTTCGTGTGGAGGTATGTGCGTAGGATATCTACTGTTCGTGTGGAGGTATGTGCGTAGGATATCTACTGTTCGTGTGGAGGTATGTGCGTAGGATATCTACTGTTCGTGTGGAGGTATGTGCGTAGGATATCTACTGTTCGTGTGGAGGTATGTGCGTAGGATATCTACTGTTTGTGTGGAGGTATGTGCGTAGGATATCTACTGTTTGTGTGGAGGTATGTGCGTAGGATATCTACTGTTTGTGTGGAGGTATGTGCGTAGGATATCTACTGTTTGTGTGGAGGTATGTGCGTAGGATATCTACTGTTTGTGTGGAGGTATGTGCGTAGGATATCTACTGTTTGTGTGGAGGTATGTGCGTAGGATATCTACTGTTTGTGTGGAGGTATGTGCGTAGGATATCTACTGTTTGTGTGGAGGTATGTGCGTAGGATATCTACTGTTTGTGTGGAGGTATGTGCGTAGGATATCTACTGTTTGTGTGGAGGTATGTGCGTAGGATATCTACTGTTTGTGTGGAGGTATGTGCGTAGGATATCTACTGTTCGTGTGGAGGTATGTGCGTAGGATATCTACTGTTCGTGTGGAGGTATGTGCGTAGGATATCTACTGTTCGTGTGGAGGTATGTGCGTAGGATATCTACTGTTCGTGTGGAGGTATGTGCGTAGGATATCTACTGTTTGTGTGGAGGTATGTGCGTAGGATATCTACTGTTTGTGTGGAGGTATGTGCGTAGGATATCTACTGTTCGTGTGGAGGTATGTGCGTAGGATATCTACTGTTCGTGTGGAGGTATGTGCGTAGGATATCTACTGTTCGTGTGGAGGTATGTGCGTAGGATATCTACTGTTCGTGTGGAGGTATGTGCGTAGGATATCTACTGTTCGTGTGGAGGTATGTGCGTAGGATATCTACTGTTCGTGTGGAGGTATGTGCGTAGGATATCTACTGTTCGTGTGGAGGTATGTGCGTAGGATATCTACTGTTCGTGTGGAGGTATGTGCGTAGGATATCTACTGTTCGTGTGGAGGTATGTGCGTAGGATATCTACTGTTCGTGTGGAGGTATGTGCGTAGGATATCTACTGTTCGTGTGGAGGTATGTGCGTAGGATATCTACTGTTCGTGTGGAGGTATGTGCGTAGGATATCTACTGTTCGTGTGGAGGTATGTGCGTAGGATATCTACTGTTCGTGTGGAGGTATGTGCGTAGGATATCTACTGTTCGTGTGGAGGTATGTGCGTAGGATATCTACTGTTTGTGTGTAGGATATCTACTGTTCGTGTGGAGGTATGTGCGTAGGATATCTACTGTTTGTGTGTAGGATATCTACTGTTCGTGTGGAGGTATGTGCGTAGGATATCTACTGTTCGTGTGGAGGTATGTGCGTAGGATATCTACTGTTCGTGTGGAGGTATGTGCGTAGGATATCTACTGTTCGTGTGGAGGTATGTGCGTAGGATATCTACTGTTCGTGTGGAGGTATGTGCGTAGGATATCTACTGTTCGTGTGGAGGTATGTGCGTAGGATATCTACTGTTTGTGTGGAGGTATGTGCGTAGGATATATACTGTTTGTGTGGAGGTATGTGCGTAGGATATCTACTGTTTGTGTGGAGGTATGTGCGTAGGATATCTACTGTTTGTGTGTAGGATATCTACTGTTCGTGTGGAGGTATGTGCGTAGGATATCTACTGTTTGTGTGGAGGTATATGCGTAGGATATCTACTGTTCGTGTGGAGGTATGTGCGTAGGATATCTACTTTTCGTGTGGAGGTATGTGCGTAGGATATCTACTGTTCGTGTGGAGGTATGTGCGTAGGATATCTACTGTTCGTGTGGAGGTATGTGCGTAGGATATCTACTGTTCGTGTGGAGGTATGTGCGTAGGATATCTACTGTTTGTGTGGAGGTATGTGCGTAGGATATCTACTGTTTGTGTGGAGGTATGTGCGTAGGATATCTACTGTTTGTGTGTAGGATATCTACTGTTCGTGTGGAGGTTTGTGCGTAGGATATCTACTGTTCGTGTGGAGGTATGTGCGTAGGATATCTACTGTTCGTGTGGAGGTATGTGCGTAGGATATCTACTGTTTGTGTGGAGGTATGTGCGTAGGATATCTACTGTTCGTGTGGAGGTATGTGCGTAGGATATCTACTGTTCGTGTGGAGGTATGTGCGTAGGATATCTACTGTTCGTGTGGAGGTATGTGCGTAGGATATCTACTGTTTGTGTGGAGGTATGTGTGTAGGATATCTACTGTTTGTGTGGAGGTATGTGTGTAGGATATCTACTGTTCGTGTGGAGGTATGTGTGTAGGATATCTACTGTTCGTGTGGAGGTATGTGCGTAGGATATCTACTGTTCGTGTGGAGGTATGTGCGTAGGATATCTACTGTTCGTGTGGAGGTATGTGCGTAGGATATCTACTGTTTGTGTGGAGGTATGTGCGTAGGATATCTACTGTTCGTGTGGAGGTATGTGCGTAGGATATCTACTGTTCGTGTGGAGGTATGTGCGTAGGATATCTACTGTTTGTGTGGAGGTATGTGCGTAGGATATCTACTGTTTGTGTGGAGGTATGTGCGTAGGATATCTACTGTTCGTGTGGAGGTATGTGCGTAGGATATCTACTGTTCGTGTGGAGGTATGTGCGTAGGATATCTACTGTTTGTGTGGAGGTATGTGCGTAGGATATCTACTGTTTGTGTGGAGGTATGTGCGTAGGATATCTACTGTTTGTGTGTAGGATATCTACTGTTCGTGTGGAGGTTTGTGCGTAGGATATCTACTGTTCGTGTGGAGGTATGTGCGTAGGATATCTACTGTTCGTGTGGAGGTATGTGCGTAGGATATCTACTGTTTGTGTGGAGGTATGTGCGTAGGATATCTACTGTTCGTGTGGAGGTATGTGCGTAGGATATCTACTGTTCGTGTGGAGGTATGTGCGTAGGATATCTACTGTTCGTGTGGAGGTATGTGTGTAGGATATCTACTGTTTGTGTGGAGGTATGTGTGTAGGATATCTACTGTTTGTGTGGAGGTATGTGTGTAGGATATCTACTGTTCGTGTGGAGGTATGTGTGTAGGATATCTACTGTTCGTGTGGAGGTATGTGCGTAGGATATCTACTGTTCGTGTGGAGGTATGTGCGTAGGATATCTACTGTTCGTGTGGAGGTATGTGCGTAGGATATCTACTGTTCGTGTGGAGGTATGTGCGTAGGATATCTACTGTTCGTGTGGAGGTATGTGCGTAGGATATCTACTGTTCGTGTGGAGGTATGTGCGTAGGATATCTACTGTTTGTGTGGAGGTATGTGCGTAGGATATCTACTGTTCGTGTGGAGGTATGTGCGTAGGATATCTACTGTTCGTGTGGAGGTATGTGCGTAGGATATCTACTGTTCGTGTGGAGGTATGTGCGTAGGATATCTACTGTTTGTGTGGAGGTATGTGCGTAGGATATCTACTGTTTGTGTGGAGGTATGTGCGTAGGATATCTACTGTTTGTGTGGAGGTATGTGCGTAGGATATCTACTGTTTGTGTGGAGGTATGTGCGTAGGATATCTACTGTTTGTGTGGAGGTATGTGCGTAGGATATCTACTGTTTGTGTGGAGGTATGTGCGTAGGATATCTACTGTTTGTGTGGAGGTATGTGCGTAGGATATCTACTGTTTGTGTGGAGGTATGTGCGTAGGATATCTACTGTTTGTGTGGAGGTATGTGCGTAGGATATCTACTGTTTGTGTGGAGGTATGTGCGTAGGATATCTACTGTTTGTGTGGAGGTATGTGCGTAGGATATCTACTGTTTGTGTGGAGGTATGTGCGTAGGATATCTACTGTTTGTGTGGAGGTATGTGCGTAGGATATCTACTGTTTGTGTGGAGGTATGTGCGTAGGATATCTACTGTTTGTGTGGAGGTATGTGCGTAGGATATCTACTGTTTGTGTGGAGGTATGTGCGTAGGATATCTACTGTTTGTGTGGAGGTATGTGCGTAGGATAACTACTGTTTGTGTGGAGGTATGTGCGTAGGATATCTACTGTTTGTGTGGAGGTATGTGCGTAGGATATCTACTGTTTGTGTGGAGGTATGTGCGTAGGATATCTACTGTTCGTGTGGAGGTATGTGCGTAGGATATCTACTGTTCGTGTGGAGGTATGTGCGTAGGATATCTACTGTTCGTGTGGAGGTATGTGCGTAGGATATCTACTGTTCGTGTGGAGGTATGTGCGTAGGATATCTACTGTTCGTGTGGAGGTATGTGCGTAGGATATCTACTGTTTGTGTGTAGGATATCTACTGTTCGTGTGGAGGTATGTGCGTAGGATATCTACTGTTCGTGTGGAGGTATGTGCGTAGGATATCTACTGTTCGTGTGGAGGTATGTGCGTAGGATATCTACTGTTCGTGTGGAGGTATGTGCGTAGGATATCTACTGTTCGTGTGGAGGTATGTGCGTAGGATATCTACTGTTCGTGTGGAGGTATGTGCGTAGGATATCTACTGTTCGTGTGGAGGTATGTGCGTAGGATATCTACTGTTCGTGTGGAGGTATGTGCGTAGGATATCTACTGTTCGTGTGGAGGTATGTGCGTAGGATATCTACTGTTCGTGTGGAGGTATGTGCGTAGGATATCTACTGTTCGTGTGGAGGTATGTGCGTAGGATATCTACTGTTCGTGTGGAGGTATGTGCGTAGGATATCTACTGTTCGTGTGTAGGATATCTACTGTTCGTGTGGAGGTATGTGCGTAGGATATCTACTGTTCGTGTGGAGGTATGTGCGTAGGATATCTACTGTTTGTGTGGAGGTATGTGCGTAGGATATCTACTGTTTGTGTGGAGGTATGTGCGTAGGATATCTACTGTTTGTGTGTAGGATATCTACTGTTCGTGTGGAGGTATGTGCGTAGGATATCTACTGTTTGTGTGGAGGTATATGCGTAGGATATCTACTGTTCGTGTGGAGGTATGTGCGTAGGATATCTACTGTTTGTGTGGAGGTATGTGCGTAGGATATCTACTGTTTGTGTGGAGGTATGTGCGTAGGATATCGACTGTTTGTGTGGAGGTATGTGCGTAGGATATCTACTGTTTGTGTGTAGGATATCTACTGTTCGTGTGGAGGTATGTGCGTAGGATATCTACTGTTTGTGTGGAGGTATATGCGTAGGATATCTACTGTTCGTGTGGAGGTATGTGCGTAGGATATCTACTGTTTGTGTGGAGGTATGTGCGTAGGATATCTACTGTTTGTGTGGAGGTATGTGCGTAGGATATCTACTGTTTGTGTGGAGGTATGTGCGTAGGATATCTACTGTTTGTGTGGAGGTATGTGCGTAGGATATCTACTGTTTGTGTGGAGGTATGTGCGTAGGATATCTACTGTTTGTGTGGAGGTATGTGCGTAGGATATCTACTGTTTGTGTGGAGGTATGTGCGTAGGATATCTACTGTTTGTGTGGAGGTATGTGCGTAGGATATCTACTGTTTGTGTGGAGGTATGTGCGTAGGATATCTACTGTTTGTGTGGAGGTATGTGCGTAGGATATCTACTGTTTGTGTGGAGGTATGTGCGTAGGATATCTACTGTTTGTGTGGAGGTATGTGCGTAGGATATCTACTGTTCGTGTGGAGGTATGTGCGTAGGATATCTACTGTTCGTGTGGAGGTATGTGCGTAGGATATCTACTGTTCGTGTGGAGGTATGTGCGTAGGATATCTACTGTTCGTGTGGAGGTATGTGCGTAGGATATCTACTGTTCGTGTGGAGGTATGTGCGTAGGATATCTACTGTTCGTGTGGAGGTATGTGCGTAGGATATCTACTGTTCGTGTGGAGGTATGTGCGTAGGATATCTACTGTTTGTGTGGAGGTATGTGCGTAGGATATCTACTGTTTGTGTGGAGGTATGTGCGTAGGATATCTACTGTTTGTGTGGAGGTATGTGCGTAGGATATCTACTGTTTGTGTGGAGGTATGTGCGTAGGATATCTACTGTTTGTGTGGAGGTATGTGCGTAGGATATCTACTGTTTGTGTGTAGGATATCTACTGTTTGTGTGTAGGATATCTACTGTTCGCGTGGAGGTATGTGCGTAGGATATCTACTGTTTGTGTGGAGGTATGTGTGTAAGTGGAGCATTAAATTAATGTCTTTGTATAATGGACTTCAGAACGTTCTCTGAATAAACTGTACAAGACGTTTTGCAGAAAGCTCAGTCCTTTGCCTAATTATTCTTAACCCAGTGTCTTACAAACCTTGGGGATTAGTCAAGGCTTATTGATTGTTAATTATTATCATTGGGATAGAAAATTCCACTGACAAAAGATCAGTGATATAATCAGATAACTGATCAGAGTTATATAATCAATAAGAAACTATCTGGAATTACAAACACACAACGTTGCCGTTGGGCTGAAAATCTCTGACCGAACAGCCATGGCAGCACATCAGAAGATATTCAGTTAAAGGCCCCCAGTGTCCCTGACCCCCCCCCAGTCTCCCTGAACCCCCCCCCAGTCTCCCTGACCCCCCCTCCAGTCTCCCTGACCCCCCCAGTGTCCCTGACCCCCCCAGTGTCCCTGACCCCCCCCCCCCCAGACCCCGGCCAGTTATATTTCTCAGGTCTGTAAATATGTTCAAATGATGCCACAACAGTAAATATCCAGTGATCTGTTATAGTATCGGGGACAGTGACACATGTTGTGTTGTTTTGTCTCTGTACTGCAACACTTTGGATTTGAAATGATACAAGGACTACGGAGGTTAAAGTGCAGACTGTCAGCTTTAATTTCAGGGTATTTTCATCCACATCAGGGGAACCGTTTAGAAATTACACCACTTTTTGTACACAAGTCCCCACACATTTTAAGGGACCAAAAGTATTGGGACAAATTCACTTGTGTGTATTAAAATAGTAAAAAGCCAAGTATTTTGTCCCATATTCTTAGAACACAGTGAATACATGACGCTGGTGACTTTATAATACTTGGATGTATTTGGTTGTAATTTCAGATTATTTTGTGCCTAATAGAAATTAAACAGTAAATATAAAAAGGTAATTGTGGAGTCACTTTAACCTTAAATAAGAATATAATGTTTCTAAACACTTCTACATTAAATGTGGATTAATTCAGGATTATCACGGTAACATCCACATTAATGTAGAAGCGTTTAGAAACAATCTGTTCTTATTTACAATAACAGTGACTCCAAAATGGCCTGTTTTAGTCCTATTGGGAGAAAGAGGAACAGGTTTCTAGTCCTACTGGGAGAAAGAGGAACAGGTTTCTAGTCCTACTGGGAGAAAGAGGAACAGGTTTCTAGTCCTACTGGGAGAAAGAGGAACAGGTTTCTAGTCCTACTGGGAGAAAGAGGAACAGGTTTCTAGTCCTACTGGGAGAAAGAGGAACAGGTTTCTAGTCCTACTGGGAGAAAGAGGAACAGGTTTCTAGTCCTACTGGGAGAAAGAGGAACAGGTTTCTAGTCCTATTGGGAGAAAGAGGAACAGGTTTCTAGTCCTACTGGGAGAAAGAGGAACAGGTTTCTAGTCCTACTGGGAGAAAGAGGAACAGGTTTCTAGTCCTACTGGGAGAAAGAGGAACAGGTTTCTAGTCCTACTGGGAGAAAGAGGAACAGGTTTCTAGTCCTACTGGGAGAAAGAGGAACAGGTTTCTAGTCCTACTGGGAGAAAGAGGAACAGGTTTCTAGTCCTACTGGGAGGAAGCGGAACAGGTTTCTAGTCCTACTGGGAGAAAGAGGAACAGGTTTCTAGTCCTACTGGGAGAAAGAGGAACAGGTTTCTAGTCCTACTGGGAGAAAGAGGAACAGGTTTCTAGTCCTACTGGGAGAAAGAGGAACAGGTTTCTAGTCCTACTGGGAGAAAGAGGAACAGGTTTCTAGTCCTACTGGGAGAAAGAGGAACAGGTTTCTAGTCCTACTGGGAGAAAGAGGAACAGGTTTCTAGTCCGACTGGGAGGAAGCGGAACAGGTTTCTAGGCCTACTGGGAGAAAGCGGAACAGGTTTCTAGTCCTACTGGGAGAAAGAGGAACAGGTTTCTAGTCCTACTGGGAGAAAGAGGAACAGGTTTCTAGTCCTACTGGGAGAAAGAGGAACAGGTTTCTAGTCCTACTGGGAGAAAGAGGAACAGGTTTCTAGTCCTACTGGGAGAAAGAGGAACAGGTTTCTAGTCCTACTGGGAGAAAGAGGAACAGGTTTCTAGTCCTACTGGGAGAAAGAGGAACAGGTTTCTAGTCCTACTGGGAGAAAGAGGAACAGGTTTCTAGTCCTACTGGGAGAAAGAGGAACAGGTTTCTAGTCCTACTGGGAGAAAGAGGAACAGGTTTCTAGTCCTACTGGGAGAAAGAGGAACAGGTTTCTAGTCCTACTGGGAGAAAGAGGAACAGGTTTCTAGTCCTACTGGGAGAAAGAGGAACAGGTTTCTAGTCCTACTGGGAGAAAGAGGAATAACAGGGTTTCTAGTCCTACTGGGAGAAAGAGGAACAGGTTTCTAGTCCTACTGGGAGAAAGAGGAACAGGTTTCTAGTCCTACTGGGAGAAAGAGGAACAGGTTTCTAGTCCTACTGGGAGAAAGAGGAACAGGTTTCTAGTCCTACTGGGAGAAAGAGGAACAGGTTTCTAGTCCTACTGGGAGAAAGAGGAACAGGGTTTCTAGTCCTACTGGAAGAAAGAGGAACAGGTTTCTAGTCCTACTGGGAGAAAGAGGAACAGGTTTCTAGTCCTACTGGGAGAAAGAGGAACAGGTTTCTAGTCCTACTGGGAGAAAGAGGAACAGGTTTCTAGTCCTACTGGGAGAAAGAGGAACAGGTTTCTAGTCCTACTGGGAGAAAGAGGAACAGGGTTTCTAGTCCTACTGGGAGAAAGAGGAACAGGTTTCTAGTCCTACTGGGAGAAAGAGGAACAGGTTTCTAGTCCTACTGGGAGAAAGAGGAACAGGTTTCTAGTCCTACTGGGAGGAAGCGGAACAGGTTTCTAGTCCTACTGTAGCCGGTCAAGACTTGTTAATGATTTGAAAAGCAGCTGATTTGAGGTAATTGATTTTCCTCACGTAATTAGACACAACATGTCTTAGAATAACCAATCAATGGTGACACTGTGTGTGTACACACACACACACACACACACACACACACACACACACACACACACACACACACACACAACTCTGCTCCTGCTCTTCAGGCCCGTCTCGGCCCGCTGATCCGCCGCCTCCTGTTACTGAACATCAGCTGAGGGTCAAACGCAAACCTGGAGAGAGAGGAGGAGAGGGTTATAGCTGGGTGGTCTGGGGAGAGGAGAACAGAGAGCTGGGTGGTCTGGGGAGAGGAGAACAGAGAGCTGGGTGGTCTGGGGAGAGGAGAGGGTTAGAGCTGGGTGGTCTGGAGAGAGGAGAGGGTTAGAGCTGGGTGGTCTGGAGAGAGGAGAAGGTTAGAGCTGGGTGGTCTGGGGAGAGGAGAACAGAGAGCTGGGTGTCTGGAAAGCTGGGTGGTCTGGGGAGAGGAGAACAGAGAGCTGGGTGGTCTGGGAGAGAGGAGAGGGTTAGAGCTGGGTGGTCTGGAGAGAGAGGAGAGGGTTAGAGCTGGGTGGTCTGGGGAGAGGAGAGGGTTAGAGCTGGGTGGTCTGGGGAGAGGAGAGGGTTATAGCTGGGTGGTCTGGAGAGAGGAGAACAGAGAGCTGGGTGGTCTGGGGAGAGGAGAACAGAGAGCTGGGTGGTCTGGGGAGAGGAGAGGGTTAGAGCTGGGTGGTCTGGAGAGAGGAGAGGGTTAGAGCTGGGTGGTCTGGGGAGAGGAGAGGGTTAGAGCTGGGTGGTCTGGGGAGAGGAGAGGGTTAGAGCTGGGTGGTCTGGGGAGAGGAGAGGGTTATAGCTGGGTGGTCTGGAGAGAGGAGAACAGAGAGCTGGGTGGTCTGGGGAGAGGAGAACAGAGAGCTGGGTGGTCTGGGGAGAGGAGAGGGTTATAGCTGGGTGGTCTGGGGAGAGGAGAACAGAGAGCTGGGTGGTCTGGGGAGAGGAGAGGGTTAGAGCTGGGTGGTCTGGAGAGAGGAGAACAGGGTAGAGCTGGGTGGTCTGGGGAGAGGAGAGGGTTAGAGCTGGGTGGTCTGGGGAGAGGAGAGGGTTAGAGCTGGGTGGTCTGGGGAGAGGAGAGGGTTATAGCTGGGTGGTCTGGAGAGAGGAGAACAGAGAGCTGGGTGGTCTGGGGAGAGGAGAACAGAGAGCTGGGTGGTCTGGGGAGAGGAGAGGGTTAGAGCTGGGTGGTCTGGGGAGAGGAGAAGAGAGCTGGGTGGTGAGAGCTGGGTGGTCTGGGGAGAGGAGAAGGAGAGCTGGGTGGTCTGGAGAGAGGAGAGGGTTAGAGCTGGGTGGTCTGGAGAGAGGAGAGAGAGCTGGGTGGTCTGGGGAGAGGAGAGGGTTAGAGCTGGGTGGTCTGGGGAGAGGAGAGGGTTAGAGCTGGGTGGTCTGGGGAGAGGAGAGGGTTATAGCTGGGTGGTCTGGAGAGAGAAGAACAGAGAGCTGGGTGGTCTGGGGAGAGGAGAGGGTTAGAGCTGGGTGGTCTGGGGAGAGGAGAGGGTTAGAGCTGGGTGGTCTGGGAGAGAGGAGAGGGTTAGAGCTGGGTGGTCTGGGGAGAGGAGAGGGTTAGAGCTGGGTGGTCTGGAGAGAGGAGAGGGTTAGAGCTGGGTGGTCTGGAGAGAGGAGAACAGAGAGCTGGGTGGTCTGGGGAGAGGAGAGGGTTAGAGCTGGGTGGTCTGGGGAGAGGAGAGGGTTAGAGCTGGGTGGTCTGGGGAGAGGAGAGGGTTAGAGCTGGGTGGTCTGGAGAGAGGAGAGGGTTAGAGCTGGGTGGTCTGGGGAGAGGAGAGGGTTATAGCTGGGTGGTCTGGGAGAGAGGAGAACAGAGAGCTGGGTGGTCTGGGGAGAGGAGAGGGTTAGAGCTGGGTGGTCTGGAGAGAGGGAGAGGGTTAGTAGCTGGGTGGTCTGGAGAGAGGAGAACAGAGAGCTGGGTGGTCTGGGGAGAGGAGAGGGTTAGAGCTGGGTGGTCTGGGGAGAGGAGAGGGTTATAGCTGGGTGGTCTGGGGAGAGGAGAACAGAGAGCTGGGTGGTCTGGGGAGAGGAGAGGGTTAGAGCTGGGTGGTCTGGGGAGAGGAGAGGGTTAGAGCTGGGTGGTCTGGAGAGAGGAGAGGGTTAGAGCTGGGTGGTCTGGGGAGAGGAGAGGGTTATAGCTGGGTGGTCTGGGGAGAGGAGAGGGTTAGAGCTGGGTGGTCTGGAGAGAGGAGAACAGAGAGCTGGGTGGTCTGGAGAGAGGAGAACAGAGAGCTGGGTGGTCTGGAGAGAGGAGAGGGTTATAGCTGGGTGGTCTGGAGAGAGGAGAACAGAGAGCTGGGTGGTCTGGGGAGAGGAGAACAGAGAGCTGGGTGGTCTGGGGAGAGGAGAGGGTTAGAGCTGGGTGGTCTGGGGAGAGGAGAGGGTTAGAGCTGGGTGGTCTGGAGAGAGGAGAGGGTTAGAGCTGGGTGGTCTGGGGAGAGGAGAACAGAGAGCTGGGTGGTCTGGAGAGAGGAGAACAGAGAGCTGGGTGGTCTGGAGAGAGGAGAGGGTTATAGCTGGGTGGTCTGGAGAGAGAGGAGAGGGTTATAGCTGGGTGGTCTGGGGAGAGGAGAGGGTTAGAGCTGGGTGGTCTGGAGAGAGGAGAGGGTTAGAGCTGGGTGGTCTGGAGAGAGGAGAACAGAGAGCTGGGTGGTCTGGGGAGAGGAGAGGGTTAGAGCTGGGTGGTCTGGAGAGAGGAGAGGGTTAGAGCTGGGTGGTCTGGGGAGAGGAGAGGGTTATAGCTGGGTGGTCTGGAGAGAGAAGAACAGAGAGCTGGGTGGTCTGGGGAGAGGAGAGGGTTAGAGCTGGGTGGTCTGGGGAGAGGAGAGGGTTAGAGCTGGGTGGTCTGGGGAGAGGAGAGGGTTAGAGCTGGGTGGTCTGGAGAGAGGAGAGGGTTAGAGCTGGGTGGTCTGGAGAGAGGAGAACAGAGAGCTGGGTGGTCTGGGGAGAGGAGAGGGTTAGAGCTGGGTGGTCTGGAGAGAGAGGGTTAGAGCTGGGTGGTCTGGGGAGAGGAGAGGGTTATAGCTGGGTGGTCTGGAGAGAGAAGAACAGAGAGCTGGGTGGTCTGGGGAGAGGAGAGGGTTAGAGCTGGGTGGTCTGGGGAGAGGAGAGGGTTAGAGCTGGGTGGTCTGGGGAGAGGAGAGGGTTAGAGCTGGGTGGTCTGGGGAGAGGAGAGGGTTAGAGCTGGGTGGTCTGGAGAGAGGAGAGGGTTAGAGCTGGGTGGTCTGGAGAGAGGAGAACAGAGAGCTGGGTGGTCTGGGGAGAGGAGAGGGTTAGAGCTGGGTGGTCTGGGGAGAGGAGAGGGTTATAGCTGGGTGGTCTGGGGAGAGGAGAGGGTTAGAGCTGGGTGGTCTGGAGAGAGGAGAGGGTTAGAGCTGGGTGGTCTGGGGAGAGGAGAGGGTTAGAGCTGGGTGGTCTGGGGAGAGGAGAACAGAGAGCTGGGTGGTCTGGAGAGAGGAGAGGGTTAGAGCTGGGTGGTCTGGAGAGAGGAGAGGGTTATAGCTGGGTGGTCTGGAGAGAGGAGAACAGAGAGCTGGGTGGTCTGGGGAGAGGAGAGGGTTAGAGCTGGGTGGTCTGGGGAGAGGAGAGGGTTATAGCTGGGTGGTCTGGGGAGAGGAGAACAGAGAGCTGGGTGGTCTGGGGAGAGGAGAGGGTTATAGCTGGGTGGTCTGGGGAGAGGAGAGGGTTAGAGCTGGGTGGTCTGGAGAGAGGAGAGGGTTATAGCTGGGTGGTCTGGGGAGAGGAGAGGGTTATAGCTGGGTGGTCTGGGGAGAGGAGAGGGTTAGAGCTGGGTGGTCTGGAGAGAGGAGAACAGAGAGCTGGGTGGTCTGGAGAGAGGAGAACAGAGAGCTGGGTGGTCTGGAGAGAGGAGAGGGTTATAGCTGGGTGGTCTGGAGAGAGGAGAACAGAGAGCTGGGTGGTCTGGGGAGAGGAGAGGGTTAGAGCTGGGGAGAGGAGAGGGTTAGAGCTGGGTGGTCTGGAGAGAGGAGAACAGAGAGCTGGGTGGTCTGGGGAGAGGAGAACAGAGAGCTGGGTGGTCTGGGGAGAGGAGAGGGTTATAGCTGGGTGGTCTGGGGAGAGGAGAGGGTTAGAGCTGGGTGGTCTGGAGAGAGGAGAACAGAGAGCTGGGTGGTCTGGAGAGAGGAGAACAGAGAGCTGGGTGGTCTGGAGAGAGGAGAGGGTTAGAGCTGGGTGGTCTGGAGAGAGGAGAGGGTTATAGCTGGGTGGTCTGGGGAGAGGAGAGGGTTAGAGCTGGGTGGTCTGGGGAGAGGAGAGGGTTAGAGCTGGGTGGTCTGGAGAGAGGAGAACAGAGAGCTGGGTGGTCTGGGGAGAGGAGAACAGAGAGCTGGGTGGTCTGGGGAGAGGAGAGGGTTAGAGCTGGGTGGTCTGGAGAGAGGAGAACAGAGAGCTGGGTGGTCTGGGGAGAGGAGAGGGTTATAGCTGGGTGGTCTGGAGAGAGGAGAACAGAGAGCTGGGTGGTCTGGGGAGAGGAGAACAGAGAGCTGGGTGGTCTGGAGAGAGGAGAGGGTTATAGCTGGGTGGTCTGGAGAGAGGAGAGGGTTAGAGCTGGGTGGTCTGGAGAGAGGAGAACAGAGAGCTGGGTGGTCTGGGGAGAGGAGAGGGTTAGAGCTGGGTGGTCTGGGGAGAGGAGAGGGTTAGAGCTGGGTGGTCTGGAGAGAGGAGAACAGAGAGCTGGGTGGTCTGGAGAGAGGAGAGGGTTAGAGCTGGGTGGTCTGGAGAGAGGAGAACAGAGAGCTGGGTGGTCTGGAGAGAGGAGAGGGTTATAGCTGGGTGGTCTGGGGAGAGGAGAACAGAGAGCTGGGTGGTCTGGGGAGAGGAGAACAGAGAGCTGGGTGGTCTGGAGAGAGGAGAGGGTTAGAGCTGGGTGGTCTGGGGAGAGGAGAACAGAGAGCTGGGTGGTCTGGGGAGAGGAGAGGGTTAGAGCTGGGTGGTCTGGGGAGAGGAGAGGGTTAGAGCTGGGTGGTCTGGAGAGAGGAGAGGGTTATAGCTGGGTGGTCTGGAGAGAGGAGAGGGTTATAGCTGGGTGGTCTGGGGAGAGGAGAGGGTTATAGCTGGGTGGTCTGGGGAGAGGAGAGGGTTAGAGCTGGGTGGTCTGGGGAGAGGAGAGGGTTAGAGCTGGGTGGTCTGGGGAGAGGAGAACAGAGAGCTGGGTGGTCTGGGGAGAGGAGAGGGTTAGAGCTGGGTGGTCTGGAGAGAGGAGAGGGTTAGAGCTGGGTGGTCTGGAGAGAGGAGAGGGTTATAGCTGGGTGGTCTGGGGAGAGGAGAACAGAGAGCTGGGTGGTCTGGGGAGAGGAGAGGGTTAGAGCTGGGTGGTCTGGAGAGAGAAGAACAGAGAGCTGGGTGGTCTGGGGAGAGGAGAACAGAGAGCTGGGTGGTCTGGAGCGAGTAGAGGGGTGGTTTAAAGCTGGGTGGTCTGGGGAGAGGATTGGGTTAAACCTGGGTGGTTAGTCAGTGTACCGTGCGTCGTAGACCCCAGGGGTCCTACAGGACTGTCCAGAACAGGACTGCAGCATCATCAGCCTGTGGTTCATCTTCTCCAGAACCTCCTGGTCGATGGTCTTCGCCCGGTTAATGAGCTGGTAGGGGTCTACTGTCATGTTATAGACCTCCACAAACACCTGGTGAACACAGAGAGAGAGAGTTAGTTATTACTAATGACCTGGTAGGAGTCTACTGTCATGTTATACACCTCCACAAACACCTGGTGAACACAGAGAGAGAGAGTTAGTTATTACTAATGACCTGGTAGGAATCTACTGTCATGTTATACACCTGGTGAACACAGAGAGAGAGAGTTAGGGGTCCCCATTCAGACTGGCCACCATGAGAGAGAGAGTTAGGGGTCCCCATTCAGACTGGCCACCATGAGAGAGAGAGTTAGGGGTCCCCATTCAGACTGGCCACCATGAGAGAGAGAGTTAGGGGTCCCCATTCAGACTGGCCACCATGAGAGAGAGAGTTAGGGGTCCCCATTCAGACTGGCCACCATGAGAGAGAGAGTTAGGGGTCCCCATTCAGACTGGCCACCATGAGAGAGAGAGTTAGGGGTCCCCATTCAGACTGGCCACCATGAGAGAGAGAGTTAGGGGTCCCCATTCAGACTGGCCACCATGAGAGAGAGAGTTAGGGGTCCCCATTCAGACTGGCCACCATGAGAGAGAGAGTTAGGGGTCCCCATTCAGACTGGCCACCATGAGAGAGAGAGTTAGGGGTCCCCATTCAGACTGGCCACCATGAGAGAGAGAGTTAGGGGTCCCCATTCAGACTGGCCACCATGAGAGACAGAGTTAGGGGTCCCCATTCAGACTGGCCACCATGAGAGAGAGAGTTAGGGGTCCCCATTCAGACTGGCCACCATGAGAGAGAGAGAGTTAGGGGTCCCCATTCAGACTGGCCACCATGAGAGAGAGAGTTAGGGGTCCCCATTCAGACTGGCCACCATGAGAGAGAGAGTTAGGGGTCCCCATTCAGACTGGCGTCCATGAGAGAGAGAGTTAGGGGTCCCCATTCAGACTGGCCACCATGAGAGAGAGAGTTAGGGGTCCCCATTCAGACTGGCCACCATGAGAGAGAGAGTTAGGGGTCCCCATTCAGACTGGCCACCATGAGAGAGAGAGTTAGGGGTCCCCATTCAGACTGGCGTCCATGAGAGAGAGAGTTAGGGGTCCCCATTCAGACTGGCCACCATGAGAGAGAGAGTTAGGGGTCCCCATTCAGACTGGCCACCATGAGAGAGAGAGTTAGGGGTCCCCATTCAGACTGGCCACCATGAGAGAGAGAGTTAGGGGTCCCCATTCAGACTGGCCACCATGAGAGAGAGAGTTAGGGGTCCCCATTCAGACTGACGTCCATGAGAGAGAGAGTTAGGGGTCCCCATTCAGACTGGTCACCATGAGAGAGAGTTAGGGGTCCCCATTCAGACTGGCGTCCATGAGAGAGAGAGTTAGGGGTCCCCATTCAGACTGGCGTCCATGAGAGAGAGAGTTAGGGGTCCCCATTCAGACTGGCGTCCATGAGAGAGAGAGTTAGGGGTCCCCATTCAGACTGGCGTCCATGAGAGAGAGAGTTAGGGGTCCCCATTCAGACTGGCGTCCATGTTGAGCCTCCCCATAGCAGTAAAGCAGGTCAGTTCATTGTATTTCTACGGGTGAGACAGGTTATCCACCTCCGTAACACACAGAGACGTGGTGACTAAAACGCTTCTCTCACCTCGTTGTCGTCGAACTCGCAGTACTGGATGTCGGCGGAGGGTGCGACGGTACGAACACAGGCGTACGTGTTGTTGAAGGAATCCTCACACACACAGTCGGGGAAACATTCAGAGACCCCGGGACCGAGCAGCGGACAGGCTGGATCAGCCACGTTAGATCCCTCCCCTTCATACTCCACCAGGAAGTCCGTTCTCCACGTCGTGCTGTTCACAGATCCCTCCTGACACAGAGAATACAACACAGTATTCACATTAATACCGGTTAAATACTGATCCTTCCTGATACAGACAGGCTACTAGGCTGCGTTGCGCTAGGCTACTAGGCTGCGTTGCGCTAGGCTACTAGGCTGCGTTGCGCTAGGCTACTAGGCTGCGTTGTGCTAGGCTACGTTGTGCTAGGCTACTAGGCTGCGTTGTGCTAGGCTACTAGGCTGCGTTGTGCTAGGCTACTAGGCTGCGTTGTGCTAGGCTACTAGGCTGCGTTGTGCTAGGCTACTAGGCTGCGTTGTGCTAGGCGGCGTTGTGCTAGGCTACTAGGCTGCGTTGCGCTAGGCTACGAGGCTGCGTTGCGCTAGGCTACGAGGCTGCGTTGCGCTAGGCTACGAGGCTGCGTTGCGCTAGGCTGCGTTGCGCTAGGCTACTAGGCTGCGTTGCGCTAGGCTACTAGGCTGCGTTGCGCTAGGCTACTAGGCTGCGTTGCGCTAGGCTACTAGGCTGCGTTGCGCTAGGCTACGAGGCTGCGTTGCGCTAGGCTACGAGGCTGCGTTGCGCTAGGCTACGTTGCGCTAGGCTGCGTTGCGCTAGGCTACTAGGCTGCGTTGCGCTAGGCTACTAGGCTGCGTTGCGCTAGGCTACGAGGCTGCGTTGCGCTAGGCTACGAGGCTGCGTTGCGCTAGGCTACGAGGCTGCGTTGCGCTAGGCTACTAGGCTGCGTTGCGCTAGGCTACGAGGCTGCGTTGTGCTAGGCTGTGTTGTGCTAGGCTACTAGGCTGCGTTGTACTAGGCTGCTAGGCTGCGTTGTGCTAGGCTGCGTTGTGCTAGGCTGCTAGGCTGCGTTGTGCTAGGCTGCGTTGTGCTAGGCTGCTAGGCTGCGTTGTGCTAGGCTGCGTTGTGCTAGGCTGCGTTGTGCTAGGCTGCGTTGTGCTAGGCTACGTTATGCTAGGCTACTAGGCTGCGTTGTGCTAGGCTACTAGGCTGCGTTGTGCTAGGCTGCGTTGTGCTAGGCTACTAGGCTGCGTTGTGCTAGGCTACTAGGCTGCGTTGTGCTAGGCTACTAGGCTACGTTGTGCGAGGCTACTAGGCGGCGTTGTGCTAGGCTACTAGGCGGCGTTGTGCTAGGCTACTAGGTGGCGTTGTGCTAGGCTACTAGGCTGCGTTGTGCTAGGCGGCGTTGTGCTAGGCTACTAGGCTGCGTTGCGCTAGGCTACTAGGCTGCGTTGCGCTAGGCTACTAGGCTGCGTTGCGCTAGGCTACTAGGCTGCGTTGCTCTAGGCTACTAGGCTGCGTTGCTCTAGGCTACGAGGCTGCGTTGCGCTAGGCTGCGTTGCGCTAGGCTACTAGGCTGCGTTGCGCTAGGCTACTAGGCTGCGTTGCGCTAGGCTACTAGGCTGCGTTGCGCTAGGCTACTAGGCTGCGTTGCGCTAAGCTACGAGGCTGCGTTGCGCTAGGCTACGAGGCTGCGTTGCGCTAGGCTACGAGGCTGCGTTGCGCTAGGCTACGAGGCTGCGTTGCGCTGAGGCTACGTTGCGCTAGGCTGCGTTGCGCTAGGCTACTAGGCTGCGTTGCGCTAGGCTACTAGGCTGCGTTGCGCTAGGCTACGAGGCTGCGTTGCGCTAGGCTACGAGGCTGCGTTGCGCTAGGCTACGAGGCTGCGTTGCGCTAGGCTACTAGGCTGCGTTGCGCTAGGCTACGAGGCTGCGTTGTGCTAGGCTGTGTTGTGCTAGGCTACTAGGCTGCGTTGTGCTAGGCTGCTAGGCTGCGTTGTGCTAGGCTGCGTTGTGCTAGGCTGCTAGGCTGCGTTGTGCTAGGCTGCGTTGTGCTAGGCTGCTAGGCTGCGTTGTGCTAGGCTGCGTTGTGCTAGGCTGCATTGTGCTAGGCTACTAGGCTGCGTTGTGCTAGGCTACGTTGTGCTAGGCTACGTTGTGCTAGGCTACTAGGCTGCGTTGTGCTAGGCTACTAGGCTGCGTTGTGCTAGGCTACTAGGCTGCGTTGTGCTAGGCTACTAGGCTGCATTGTGCTAGGCTACTAGGCTGCATTGTGCTAGGCTACTAGGCTGCGTTGTGCTAGGCTACTAGGCTGCGTTGTGCTAGGCTACATTGTGCTAGGCTACTAGGCGGCGTTGTGCTAGGCTACTAGGGGGCGTTGTGCTAGGCTACTAGGCGGCGTTGTGCTAGGCTACTAGGCGGCGTTGTGCTAGGCTACTAGGCGGCGTTGTGCTAGGCTACTAGGCGGCGTTGTGCTAGGCTACTAGGCGGCGTTGTGCTAGGCTACTAGGCGGCGTTGTGCTAGGCTACTAGGCGGCGTTGTGCTAGGCTACTAGGCGGCGTTGTGCTAGGCTACTAGGCTGCGTTGTGCTAGGCTACTAGGCTGCGTTGTGCTAGGCTACTAGGCTGCGTTGTGCTAGGCTACTAGGCTGCGTTGTGCTAGGCTACTAGGCTGCGTTGTGCTAGGCTACTAGGCTGCGTTGTGCTAGGCTACTAGGCGGCGTTGTGCTAGGCTACTAGGCGTTATATATAGTATAGTGTGTTCTGGCTACTAGGTGGTATATATAGTATAGTGTGTTCTGGCTACTAGGCGGTATATATAGTATAGTGTGTTCTGGCTACTAGGTGGTATATATAGTATAGTGTGTTCTGGCTACTAGGCGGTATATATAGTATAGTGTGTTCTGGCTACTAGGCGTTATATATAGTATAGTGTGTTCTGACTACTAGGCGTTATATATAGTATAGTGTGTTCTGGCTACTAGGCGTTATATATATAGTATAGTGTGTTCTGGCTACTAGGTGGTATATATAGTATAGTGTGTTCTGGCTACTAGGTGGTATATATAGTATAGTGTGTTCTGGCTACTAGGCGTTATATATATAGTATAGTGTGTTCTGGCTACTAGGCGTTATATATAGTATAGTGTGTTCTGGCTACTAGGTGGTATATATAGTATAGTATAGTGTGTTCTGGCTACTAGGCGGTATATATAGTATAGTGTGTTCTGGCTACTAGGTGGTATATATAGTATAGTATAGTGTGTTCTGGCTACTAGGTGGTATATATAGTATAGTGTGTTCTGGCTACTAGGCGGTATATATAGTATAGTGTGTTCTGGCTACTAGGCGGTATATATAGTATAGTGTGTTCTGGCTACTAGGCGGTATATATAGTATAGTGTGTTCTGGCTACTAGGCGGTATATATAGTATAGTGTGTTCTGGCTACTAGGTGGTATATATAGTATAGTGTGTTCTGGCTACTAGGCGGTATATATAGTATAGTGTGTTCTGTATGGGTTCTCACCAGTACAGGCAGGAAGGACATGCCGTCCATGGCGGTCTTGTTGACGTTGTAACCAGCCATGTCCAGGATGGTAGGACCCAGGTCAACGTTCTGGACCGCTAGCCCGGTGGTCTGGTTCGGCTTGATGTTGGGCCCTCGGATCAGCAGAGGAACTCTGATGTCAGACTCATAGAGCTGCCTCTTATCCAGGGGGAGAGAGAACTGACCTGGGGGGAGAGGGAGGAGTCAGCTGTAGGTGTACCTGTACCAGGTGTGCTGTGTACCTGTACCTGGTGTGCTGTGTACCAGGTGTGTTGTGTACCTGTACCTGGTGTGCTGTGTACCAGGTGTGTTGTGTACCTGTACCAGGTGTGTTGTGTACCAGGTGTGTTGTGTACCAGGTGTGTTGTGTACCAGGTGTGTTGTGTACCAGGTGTGCTGTGTACCTGTACCAGGTGTGCTGTGTACCAGGTGTGTTGTGTACCTGTGTGGTATCCGTTGTCTGAGGTAAAGATGATATAAGTGTTCTCCAGTTCACCTCGGACCTCTAACCTCTTCACCACCTTCTCCACCAGGTCATCCACTGACAGCAGAGTACGCCACCTAGTGGGGTGGAGGGCAAACAGGATATTATAACTCATAGAGGATACATTATAACTCATAAAGGATACATTATAACTCATAAAGGACCAGGTCATCCACAGACAGCAGAGTGCGCCACCTAGTGGGGTGGAGGGCAAACAGGATATTATAACTCATAAAGGATACATTATAACTCATAAAGGACCAGGTCATCCACTGACAGCAGAGTGCGCCACCTAGTGGGGTGGAGGGCAAACAGGGGGTACATTATAACTCATAAAGGGTACATTATAACTCATAAAGGACCAGGTCATCCACTGACAGCAGAGTACGCCACCTAGTGGTGTGGAGGGCAAACAGGATATTATAACTCATAAAGGATACATTATAACTCATAAAGGATACATTATAACTCATAAAGGACCAGGTCATCCACAGACAGCAGAGTACGCCACCTAGTGGTGTGGAGGGCAAACAGGATATTATAACTCATAAAGGATAGGGGGGAGAGGAGGGAAGGAGGGAGAAGACAGGGAGGAGAAGACAAGGAGGAGGAGGAAAGAGAAGAGAGGAGGAACAGGAGAGAGAAGACGTGGGAGGAGGAGGAAAGAGAAGACAGGAGGAGAGAGAAGGGAGGGGAGAGAAGACGTGGGAGGAGAGAGAAGACAGAAGGGAGGGGAGAGAAGACGTGGGAGGAGAGAGAGAAGAGGAGGTACCACTAACCGTTTCCTGTAGGCGTCATCCAGTAACTGGATAGAGGAGTTGGTCATGGGAGTCTTGGCCTGTCTCATCAACCAGTGCTTGTCCTGGGAGGAGGTGAGGGTCGTCATGGGAAAGACAGAGCACTTATTAACGGGAAGGTCTCTCTATGGTTTGTTGAGAGGTCAGATGTGGCCATCAGACAGCGGGAAAGGAGAGGAGATACCTCGTCTGAAAGCACTGAAAACCCCTGAGAGGAGCGGGGGGGGGCCTTAGTCCACGTCGACGACATCAGCGCCCGGGAAGCAGCTGTTGCTAGGGGTAACCGCTTTCCTCAAGAGAAGAACGTCTCTGGCGCTTCGAACCAGAAACCTTTCGGTTATTGGCCCTAACGCTAGGCTACACGCCGCCGCTAAAAACGCTAGGCTACACGCCGCCGCTAAAAACGCTAGGCTACACGCCGCCGCTAAAAACGCTAGGCTACACGCCGCCGCTAAAAACGCTAGGCTACACGCCGCCGCTAAAAACGCTAGGCTACACGCCGCCGCTAAAACGCTAGGCTACACGCCGCCGCTAAAAACGCTAGGCTACACGCCGCCGCTAAAACGCTAGGCTACACGCCGCCGCTAAAGCGCTAGGCTACACGCCGCCGCTAAAAACGCTAGGCTACACGCCCCCTAAAACGGCAGAGAGGACGATGGTGGTGGTGGTGGTGGTATGGGTGTGGTGGTGGTATGGGTGTGGGTATGGTGGTGGTATGGGTGTGGTGGTGGTGGTGGTGTGGGTGTGGTGGTGGTGGTGGTATGGGTGTGGTGGTGGTATGGGTGTGGTGGTGGTGTGGGTGTGGTGGTGGTGGTATGGGTGTGGTGGTGGTGGTATGGGTGTGGTGGTGGTGTGGGTGTGGTGGTGGTGTGGGTGTGGTGGTGGTGTGGGTGTGGTGGTGGTGGTATGGGTGTGGTGGTGGTGGTGGTGGTGGTGGTGGTGTGGGTGTGGTGGTGGTGGTATGGGTGTGGTGGTGGTGGTATGGGTGTGGTGGTGGTATGGGTGTGGTGGTGGTGTGGGTGTGGTGGTGGTGGTATGGGTGTGGTGGTGGTGTGGTGGTGGTGGTATGGGTGTGGTGGTGGTGGTGGTGGTGGTGTGGGTGTGGTGGTGGTATGGGTGTGGTGGTGGTGGTGGTGTGGGTGTGGTGGTGGTGGTATGGGTGTGGGTGTGGTGGTGGTGGTATGGGTGTGGTGGTGGTGGTATGGGTGTGGTGGTGGTATGGGTGTGGGTGTGGTGGTGGTGGTATGGTGGTGGTGGTATGGGTGTGGTGGTGGTATGGGTGTGGTGGTATGGGTGTGGTGGTGGTATGGGTGTGGTGGTGGTATGGGTGTGGTGGTGGTGGTATGGGTGTGGTGGTGGTGTGGGTGTGGTGGTGGTGGTGGGTGTGGTGGTGGTGGTATGGGTGTGGTGGTGGTATGGGTGTGGTGGTGGTATGGGTGTGGTGGTGGTGGTGGTGGTGGGTGTGGTGGTGGTAGTATGGGTGTGGTGGTGGTATGGGTGTGGTGGTGGTGGTATGGGTGTGGTGGTGGTATGGGTGTGGTCGCCGCTAAAACGCTAGGTTACACGCCCCCCCCTAAAACGGCAGAGAGGACGATTTTGGTGGTGGTGGTGGTATGGGTGTGGTGGTAGTATGGGTGTGATGGTGGGTGTGGTGGTGGTGTGGGTGTGGTGGTGGTATGGGTGTGGTGGTGGTATGGGTGTGGTGGTGGTGGTATGGGTGTGGTGGTAGTATGGGTGTGATGGTGGGTGTGGTGGTGGTGGTGTGGGTGTGGTGGTGGTATGGGTGTGGTGGTGGTATGGGTGTGGGTGTGGTGGTGGTGGTATGGGTGTGGTAGTGGTGTGGGTGTGGTGGTGGTGGTATGGGTGTGGGTGTGGTGGTGGTGGTATGGGTGTGGTGGTGGTGGTATGGGTGTGGTGGTGGTATGGGTGTGGGTGTGGTGGTGGTGGTATGGGTGTGGTGGTGGTGGTGTGGGTGTGGTGGTGGTGGTGGTATGGGTGTGGTGGTGGTGGTATGGGTGTGGTGGTGGTGGTATGGGTGTGGTGGTGGTGGTATGGGTGTGGTGGTGGTGGTGTGGGTGTGGTGTGGTGGTGGTGGTGGTGGTGGTATGGGTGTGGTGGTGGTATGGGTGTGGTGGTGGTGGTATGGGTGTGGTGGTGGTGTGGGTGTGGTGTGGGTGTGGTGGTGGTGGTATGGGTGTGGTGGTGGTATGGGTGGTGGTGGTATGGGTGTGGTGGTGGTATGGGTGTGGTGGTGGTATGGGTGTGGTGGTGGTGTGGGTGTGGTGGTGGTGGTATGGGTGTGGTGGTATGGGTGTGGTGGTGGTGGTGGTGGTGGTGGTGTGGGTGTGGTGGTGGTGGTATGGGTGTGGTGGTGGTGGTGGTGGTGGTGTGGGTGTGGTGGTGGTGGTATGGGTGTGGTGGTGGTATGGGTGTGGTGGTGGTGGTATGGGTGTGGTGGTGGTGGTATGGGTGTGGTGGTGGTGTGGGTGTGGTGGTGGTGGTGGTGGTGGGTGTGGTGGTGGTGGTATGGGTGTGGTGGTGGTGGTATGGGTGTGGTGGTGGTGGTGGTGGTGGGTGTGGTGGTGGTATGGGTGTGGTCGCCGCTAAAACGCTAGGTTACACGCCGCCGCTAAAGCGGCAGAGAGGAACGATGGTGGTGGTGGTGGTATGGGTGTGGTGGTGGTGTGGGTGTGGTGGTGGTGGTGGTGGTGGGTGTGGTGGTGGTGGTATGGGTGTGATGGTGGTATGGGTGTGATGGTAGTATGGGTGTGGTGGTGGTGGTGGTGGTGGTATGGGTGTGGTAGTGGTGGTGGTGGTATGGGTGTGGTGGTGGTGGTGGTGGTGGTATGGGTGTGGTGTGGGTGTGGTGGTGGTATGGGTGTGGTGGTGGTGTGGGTGTGGGTGTGGTGGTGGTGGTATGGGTGTGGTAGTGGTGTGGGTGTGGGTGTGGTGGTGGTGGTGGTATGGGTGGTGGTGGTGGTGGTATGGGTGTGGTGGTGGTGGTGGTGGTGGTATGGGTGTGGTGGTGGTGTGGGTGTGGTGGTGGTATGGGTGTGGTGGTGGTATGGGTGTGGGTGTGGTGGTGGTGGTATGGGTGTGGTAGTGGTGTGGGTGTGGGTGTGGTGGTGGTGGTGGTATGGGTGTGGTGGTATGGGTGTGGTGGTATGGGTGTGGTGGTGGTGGTATGGGTGTGGTGGTGGTGGTGGTGGTGATGGGTGTGGTGGTGGTGGTATGGGTGTGGTGGTGGTGGTGATGGTGGTATGGGTGTGGTGGTGGTGGTATGGGTGTGGTGGTGGTATGGGTGTGATGGTGGTGGTGGTATGGGTGTGGTGGTGGTATGGGTGTGGTGGTGGTGGTGGTGGTGGTGGTGGTGGTGGTGGTGGTGGTGGTATGGGTGTGGTAGTGGTGTGGGTGTGGGTGTGGTGGTATGGGTGTGGTGGTGGTGGTATGGGTGTGGTGGTGGTGGTGATGGTGGTATGGGTGTGGTGGTGGTGGTATGGGTGTGGTGGTGGTGGTGGTGGTATGGGTGTGGTGGTGGTGGTATGGGTGTGGTGGTGGTGGTGATGGGTGTGGTGGTGGTGGTGGTATGGGTGTGGTGGTGGTGGTATGGGTGTGGTGGTGGTGGTGGTGGTGGTATGGGTGTGGTGGTGGTGGTTGGGTGTGGTGGTGGTATGGGTGTGGTGGTGGTGGTGGTGGTATGGGTGTGGTAGTGGTGTGGGTGTGGTGGTGGTGGTATGGGTGTGGTGGTGGTGGTGGTGGT